>NC_091068.1:109949935-110167435 GCF_000393655.2 Nicotiana sylvestris
CGGGGGCAAAATTTCATTGCGGTTCGCAGTGTTAAATGGTCAAAGGTGGGGATTCTCTGAAGTTGTCACCGCAGCCGCAATGCATTTTATGCGGTCCGCTGTAACCTACCGCGGCCGCGAAGCATTTTGTGCGGTCCGCAGTGACGTCTTCCCCAGTGCTTCATGTGTTTAAGTACCGAGGACCGCGGTGCATTTTTGCGGTCCGTGGTGGGTAGGTGTCGTGGGTCCCAGGTCCTTTTTCTATAAATAGGACCTCAGATCTTCATTTACATTTTTCGCTCATTTCTCTCTAAATAGAAAAAGTACTGTTCATCACGTCCTCTTTGCACAAATTCAATCACTGATTCTCATTCATCTGTACTGCATCTCATCTCTGGTACTTTAAATCTTTCCCTAGTCTTTAATTGTGTTTTATTTTCTTTTAATTTGTTAGTTCTACTTCTTTTTCTTCCCTTTTCTTTCAATTTTTAGCTTAGGGTTGCATAAGTTATTTAGATTAGGATTAATTAGTTAAAAATAATGATTACCTAGTGGGTTGATACTATGTGGATTAAGGCTAAAAATGAGAATAATTTTGAAACCCTAGGGTGGAGTGCTGAGTATGGCTTACCGCAGTCCGCGGTGCCTTTCTGTGGTCCGCGATGCTATTTTATATGGGCCGCGAGGGTAAAACTTCAGAGAGGTAAATGTTAAGGACAGCGGCCGCAGTCAATTTTTTGCGGTCTGCGGTGCCTTACCGCGGCCACACAATATTTTTTGCGGTCTGCGGTGCTTGGAATTAGAGAGTGGGTATTCTAAACCCCACTTCAATGTGGACCGCAATGCCATTTTGTGCGGTCCGTAGTGGTACCTTTGCGGCCGCACTACTTTTTATGATGTCTGCAGTCAGCTGTTTTTAATCATATTCTTCACTGTTTCTCCTGGTACTGTGATACTAACAAGCACTAAATGAATTATCCTTGTAGACAATGGTTAAATCATAAGGCGGAGGTGAAAAACCGAAAGGCAAAGGAGAGTCCTCCCGGGGTAGGGGACGAGGTATGATCAAATTGACCCCCAAGTCCGGAAGGCAAATGGGGACACCAGAAGGTCAATAAAGGCTGCAGATAGAGCTGCTTCCCATTCAGAGGGAAGTGAGTATTTGCCCTCCCGAGAGGCATCTGAATCTGATTCAGTGTCGGAGTATGTTCCTGACTGGCCGGAGAGGCATAGATTGAGAGATGTGCCCACATCTCCGGGCTCTCCTACTGCTCAAGCTTCAGTTCAAATTTCTTTTGAGTTGTCTGAGGGCTCAGCAGAGAGCAGTGATAGTGCAACATTAGCTTCAACAGCCGGGGAGGATCCCATTGCTGAAGAAGGAGGGGGTGTGCCCCAAACCGGGGGGGGGGAGAACTAGAAACCCGGAGGCTTGGCAAGATAGATTTGTTAGTGAGATTTCTTACCACAAGTTTCGAGAGTGGTGGCCCGAGAGGAAATTGATACTTGAGCAGAAATTCATTGAGAAGGACCTTCTGCCTCACAACCCTAATGTGAAGAGGCAATTCAGAGAGAGACCGGGCTGGGAATACTTTTCAAGCATAGTCGAGGAGGCAAATGAGCACTTAGTCAAGGAGTTCTACGCTAATGCTGCCCACATCAAAAAGGGCACTAAAGTGACTAAAGTGCGGAATTTGACAGTGAAGTTAGATGGGAAGACTATCAATGGCTACCTGGGCTTTCGGAGGAAGATGAATCACTGTACTTAGAAAAGGTAGCATTGGATGAGGCAGCCCGTCCGTGGTTGGCAGAATACCTGGCACTCCCGGGTACCACCCCAGCATGGTTGACATCAAGAGTCCTAATTTTGAGGAGAACTTTAAACTTCGAGGCAAAGGGGTAGGAGACTTTCGTATGTAGTAGGCTAGACCCCACTACTCATGAGAACTCTCTACCTATCTCCTAGGCAATATTGGTGGCTTCTATCATGGCGGGGTACCCAATCAACATCGGGAATGTTATGTCTAAGGTGATACAAGGGTGGTAAATGAAGGTGATAGATCCTACCCCTTCCCAAATTTCCTGACAATGTACTTTGAGGACCAAAATGAGAAGAAAAGGAAGTTTGATGTGAAGGTGAAGCCAAAGATGCCTTTCTCCTGGTACAGCCTCAAGGGTGATGACAACCCCAGAGGAAAAGATCCTAAAGGCAAAGCCACTGCTTCTACTGGCCAGTCTGAAAAGCCAGTAGTAGTACGTAGTAGCTTCTTCTCAGCCTTCCTCAGCTACACCAGATATTTCCCCAGGACCCTCTACTTCCACCGCTCCAGATATTCCCTCATCCACAGCCTACCCTTTGACTGCCCACCGTTTGAGCCAAACCCTTGCCAGTATCAACAACTGGATGCAGGTAACTACTTCTAAGATGTCTGTGCTTTCTAGCTCGGTGGCAGCCCAGTCCGTACCCCTACAGCCACAGGTTCCAGCCTCGGTGGAGGAGACTCTCAAGGAGATTCTGGACAACCAGAAAAAGCTCCCGGAGAACCAACAGTTGATATTTGAGGCTATAGGTACTCATGGGAAAGCATTGAAGGAGCTGACTAAGGAAACAAAGAAGCTGAGAAAGACTCGAGCATCAAAGGAGTCTGTGAAGGAGTTGAGGGTAGAAGTGGAAAAGATGAAGGTTGTTGATCATTTGCCATTGGAGCTGTTGTTGCATGAGCATCCTCCAGTAGCTCAAACTGAGCCAGAGGAGCAAGAGATGGAGAGGGCACCTAAGAGGATGAGAGTGATCCCACAGGGAGGTTCCTCTAGCCAGCCTCGGGTCTCAGAGCAACCACAGGTCCCAGTGCAGGCACATGTTATAGAGGTCGAGTCACAGGTTCCCGAGCAGTCCCAGGACCCAGGGACCCAGGCTCATGATCCCATGTAGACGGAGGGCCAATAAGAAGTTTTTCTTTACTCTCTATCTTTTCTTGAGCTATTTTTCGTTAGTTAGAATTGAGGACAATGCTAGTTTTCATTTGAGGGGGTAGCCCTGCTTTGATGATATTGGGTTGTAAATATGATACTATTTCCGTTTTATTATGTTTTTTCACTTTTGATATGTATATAATTTTTACCAATTTTTTCACTTTTCATACTTTGCAACCTTGGTCTGTATATAAAGTTACTTTCTGATGTATATATTCATCTAAATCCCCTATTGTACATATTCATTTTACTTTTCACATTTTCTTTCATAGCTTCTTACTTCATTTTTGTAGTTTCTTATTTTGAGTTTTGTGTGCAATAAGCCTTTGGTTTTCTTAATGCCACGGTTCTTTCCAAAGGTAGAATTTGTTTGAATCGGGTGGCTTTCCCGATGATGGATGACATGACAACCTTCTTAAGGGTTTGAGTCTGTTTTCTTTTTGTTTTTGTGTAAATAGTAGATAATGAGTAATAGTTCCTCAAGCAAAGCTTCACTTTGGCCTAACATATTTGCCTTTGATCTTATGGTCAAAAACAAATTGGTGTGTATAGGATGGTGACAGTTGTGACCTTGAGACTCTTGTGTTGGCCGATAATCATCATGTGATTTTTCGGGACCATTTGTGTGCTCAAATCTTAGCTAAGGTTGTTGTGGGGTCCTGACTCTGTCTCTTTAGCAATATTATAGCTTATGTGCTGAGAATTTGAATTACAAGTTCAAGTCCCGTGCCATTAGTCTAGAACTTGCCCTGAATATTTGTCTAGACGAAATCTTAAGTGTAGTTTGACTTGAGAAGTGATTATAGTCTCTCCTTGATCCGAATGACATCTTGAAAACATCCATAGCCTACCAATGATAATATCTCTAGTCAACCCTTTTGAGCCATAGCCCTTTTTCTTTCAAAGATCATGATACAAGCCTTTACCCGTTCTAAAAATACCCTCTCTTGGCACCCGATCTTTCTCTAGCACAAGACAAAAGCATAAGTTTGGGGGGAGAGACGAGGAATGCAACAAAATGATAAAAGGTACAAAATGAATAAAAGGAAAGTCACAAAGAAAAAGAAAGAAAATCAAAAAGTCAAAAAGAATGAACAATGTAGAAGAAATGAAGGGATTCATTAAAAGTAAAGAGATGAAAGGTGTGGAAAGTTTAGAGAGGAGAAAAAGGTTTGAAATGAACAAGAAAGAGTGACATTGTGTCTCTCTAACCCCTAAGAAAGAAGTAAATGACTCAAAAAGTCAAGAGAATGTGTGCCAAAATGAAGAAATGAAGTGCTTAAGGGAAGATGAAACCTATTTAGACCAAATATTTCCTACCCTGAACCAAAAGCCTTTACTATATCTCCACAAAAGCCCTATATGATCTTGAGTTGAATGAAGCTTACATTAGGGATGACTCACATAAGGGGCAAGCTTATGGTACTTAGAGCCGGACTTGTGACATTTCTTTGAGAGAGATGAGTGTATTTTCCACAATCCTCGTTCTGAGTGCAACAACCTAAAAGTGAGGTTTGCTTATGGAGAGTTGAGGAGTATGAGTTTGGGTTCCACAATAACCAAAGTAGTAGAAAGAGTTTGCTTGATGAGTTGAGTCAACTCTTGATACTCTTGTGTCGCACTAAAACTATGGTGCTTAAAAGGTTGAATGTTGTTAATGATTCGTTTGATTTGAGGGCAATTGTTAGTCCCAATTGATGCTAGATGAGGTCACTTTAGGTCAGCTGAATTTTCTTGGTTTTATTCTTAAGGAGGTAAAAATTACTTTGTTTACTTGAGGACAAGCAAAAGCTTAAGTTTGGGGGAGTTGATAGCTAGGGATTCTAGTCTATTTTATACTCTTTTTTGCTTGAGTTTTGGACTAAAAATGTATACAAGTAACTTACATGTTGTGCTTGCTTGTAGGGTTTGGTAAAAAAAAGTGACAAGTAGTCAAAACCAGCTCAAAAAGGAGTGAAACCTGCACAAGTACCAAGAACAAGGTCAAGGCATTGTTGTAGCATAAAATCCACTGCAGCTGCAACAGACCCACCACGGCTGCAGTCCATTTGGTGCGGTCCGCGGTGTAAAAGATTAGAGAGATGCAATTTTGGAAGCTCAAGCATTGCGGTCCACGATAGATTCTTCGTGGCCGCAGTAGCCTCATCGTGGCCGTAATCCATTTTATGTATTCCGCAGAGAGGGGATTCAGAAAGTTGGGGGTTTGGAGGTTGGAAGCCACTGCGATCCGCGGTCCATTTTGTGCGGCCCGCAGTGAAGCCACTGCGGCCGCGGTGGCCAGATTCAGAGACTGAGAAATGAAGCTAAAAAGGCTCACTACGGCCGTGGTGCATTTTCTGTGGTCCGCGATACCTCTGTCAGGGGTATTTTTGTCCAGAAAATTTGGCCTTGTATAAAATTTCTTTTTCACATTTTTAGGGTATCTTTATCTTAGCAGAGCACGTGAACGGCAGTTTTAGTTCATTTTGAGTAACTTGTAGCTAGTTTAATATTGAATCTTCAATTCTTAGTTTGTAATCATATTATATGGGTTATTCTTCATCTAAATATCTGATTTCTTCCATTATTATGAATAGCTGGACCCATTAGCTAGGGTTGTGGATCAACCCTAGTGTGGGTATTTGATGGGTCTTTTGTTTTAAGGCTTAGATGTTTATGAGTAGTTGATATTTGGACTGATTTGTGTTTTCCATGTTGAATTAGTGGTTGCAAACACTAATTTGTGCCTTTTTGACTTGGGCTTTTCTTGAGAAAGAGAGCTTGAGTCTAGGAAAATCAGTCCAACAAGGAATTGGGGTGTATTCAAGAGATTGATAGCCCCAATTAAAGGGTTAAACCTTGAGATAGTGATACCCGACTTGAGCCTATATTGCTTGCACAATTTTGACACCCAATTGGTCTTGAGAAAGTCAATTTGGGCAAAGTCACTCAAGCTATCGAGAGGTATAGAGTGAGTAGTTCCGTACATTGGCTATATCGCAATCCCCAATATAACAATGTTGCCTTTGGCTTTAGATCCCATCAAGTATTCACCTAGGAGAAAGTCACTTCCCTATTGCCTCTTTAACCATTTAGAAAACCTTACAAACATTCATACTTAGTTTAATTTCGCATCTCATTAGCATAAAATTAGAAGTAACAAACAAACAAATATGATTGGGAGTGTAATTAAGCACACTACGCACTGCTAGTTTAGATAAGAATCCAAATCCCAAACATTTTAGCTCCCTGTGGATTCGATCCCAATCTTTTCGGGTAAAAGCTGCATCGACCGCTCTTGCCACTTTGTAGTGGTGTAGGGTTGGACCCGATCAGTACACATGCCTTCTGGCCCACCCTCTGCACTGTGAGTCTCCCAGACATTGGCGAGCCTCAACAACTGGATGCATATAGTAATTGTAAAGCTGTCTGACTTATCCAGTACTGTTGCAGCACAATCTTCTGTTCAAGCACCTTAAATTCCCCCGACCGTTGAAGAGACACTGAAAAAGCTCCTAGACAACCAGAACACTATCATGGCTACCTTGGTACAACACGAGTCAGTAATCGAAGAGCTGGGAAAAAAAGTAAAGAAGATGAGGAAATCATAGGTTAGCAAGGAGTCAGTGGACAAGCTCCGAAGAGAAGTGAACAGAATTGCTACAGCGGAAATCTTCCATTTGTTATGTTATGTGACCCGCACTAGTCAACATCAGATCCTGCAGCCCCATCTGCACCAGTAGAACCAGCTGGCCAGTCTGATGAGCCAGACCTTGTTGCCGACACTATGAGGTAGTGCATCAGATGTTTGCTAACCCAACCACACCTAGAGTTGAAGATGATGAGATCTAGTTGGCTGAGTCGGAGGGCGATGACATTGTCAGGGACATAGAGATGTTCAAGGAGCCAAAGAGAGTTTTCTTCACTCTTTCCCCTCTTTCACTCTTATTTTGTTAAGCATTGGGGATAATGTTTATCTTTATTCGAGGGTGGAGTTTATTTGTTATATTTGATATATTCTGAGACAGTTGCCCTGTAATAACTTGATATTATTCTCCCTTTTCTTATTATGTATATATATTCTCTCTTTTATCTTATTATGTATATATTCTCTTTCTTTCTCTCATTATGTATATATCTTCTCTCTCTCTCTCTCTCTCTCTCTCTCTCACACTCTCTCATTATGTATATTCGTTCTCTTTTTAATAGTTTTTTGCTTTTTAGCTTCTTTATGTCTGTCTTCTTATTAAGTCGTGTTTGATTTAGTAGCTTCTTTTTATATTTTAGTAGATAATAAGCCTTTGGTTCTCTTAATGTCACAGTTCTTTCCAAAGGTAGTTGTTGTGTGAATCGAGTGACTCGTCCCAACGATGGATGGCGTGACAACCTTCTTAAGGGAATGAGTCAATTTTGTGTATAGGTAATAATAGTAGTAGTAATGAATAAAAAGGCCTAATTAAGTTATGCTCGAAGAGTCAAAAATATTTTATTTGACACCAACACACTTTACTACGTGTTTATGGTTAGAGACAAGGTTTTAAAAGGAAATAACTCTAGTTAGTGACTTTGTGACTCTTGTGTTGACTTTGGTAATCATCGAGTGGTTTTATTGGACCATATTGATCTTTAATCTTGAATGTGGTCATTGTGGGCCCTCGACTCTATCCTCTTTTACAATCTAGTTGTGTGAGGGGTGAGATGATTTGTTGCTTGTCCAAGTATCCGTGCGAAGGGTCTAAAACTTGCCCCGAATGTGTTTTAAGGTGAAATCATAAGTTTTGCTTGGCTTGAGAAGTGATTGTAGGCTTTCCTTAGCCTGTTTGAGTTTTCTATTGCCAACCAATGTCATTATCCCTAGACAACCCCTTGGAGCCTCTAGCCTTTCTCATTTGATAAACATATTACATGCCTTTACCCGTTGTATTGCGACCCTCTCTTGGCACCCGAGCTTTCCTTAACACTCTTGTGAATCAAATGGCTTAAAACGTAAGTTTGGGGGAGAGATGAGGAAGTTGAAAAAGTTATCAAGGCCCAAAAAGAGAAAAGAAATGATCAATATGGGAAGAGAAGGCAAGAAAAGAAAAGAACAAAAAGAAAAATGTAAAATATGAATAAGTGAAAGGGTTGAATGGATTCAAAAAGAGGTAATGATCCCAAGCATCGAGAAATCAAAAAAGGGTAGATAAATAATGAAATGATCAAGGAAGAGTGATGTTAAGTCTCTCTAACCCCCAATGAAAAGAAATGCCTCTAAGAGTTGGAAAGTGTGAGCCAAGAAATAAAAAATAGAGTGCTTAAGGAAAGGTGTAGCCACTTACCCACATTGTATCCGACCCTAATCCAAAAGCCTTCATTAGATCCCGAAAGAAGTCCTACTTGATTTCAACCCGAGTGAGCTTACATTAGTGGTGACCTAATGAGGGCAAAACCTATGGTACTTGAAGTTGTACTTGTGAAATTCTTTTGTGAGAGATGAGTGAACCCTTCATGAATCTTTGAATTGAGTGCTAATTTATTAAGTGAGCTTAGCAAATGAAAAGTAGAGGAGGAAGAGTTTGGAGTTCACCATGGCCTACATGATAGAGCAAGTGTCCCTGATGAGTAAAGTCAATTCTTGAAGTTCAAATGTCACATTAGAACTATATGTGCATGAATGATTAACTTGCCGCCTTGTTGATGATGCATGAGTAGTGTAGGTAATTATTGGTCCCAACTGATGTGTGAATGGCTCACTTTTGACTCGTTGAAATGACCCTTAACTCTTGGAGGTGGGAACTTATTTATTTGCTTGAGGACAAGCAAAGATTTAAGTTTGAGAGAGTTGATAAGTAGGGCTTTTGACTGCTTATCAACACCTTTTTGCTCTTGTCTTAGTCCGAAAGTATCGAATTGTGTTCCCAAAACTAATAAAATTATGCAAATTGCAGGAATGCTGGAAGTTTGGTCTCCCATCATGAATTCCGACTCAAAAAGGAGCCTTCGAAAGCACAAGGCAATAAGGTCGCATAAGCAAAGATGTGCGGTCCGCAGAAGAAATTGTGGACCGCAGAATTCCATCTGCGGCCGCAAACCAAAAAGGAAAACCCAACAGGACTTTCAACAATGTGCGGACTGAACATGAAATGTGCGGCTGCAAAAATGGGCTTTTACTGATAGATTCAAAGTTCAGAGACTATGCAAGAAGGCCAAGTCCTAAAGCCCTTGTGAAGTGAGGTCGCAGAAGATTGCATCGCGGCCGTAGTCCAGAAATGTGCGGCCGCAGAACTTACATTCCTGCCAGCTGAAGAACTCTGCTTGCCGCACATAGAATTGTGCGGCCGTAGAATCTCCCGAGGGGCATTTTTGTTCGCGATTTTTGGCTCTGTGTAAATAGACGAGTTTCACAAAATTAGGTCAAGTTTGAACATTTAAAGTTGCTGTAGTCATTTTCTTTTACTATTTTAGGAAGTTTTAGTTTATTTGGGTATTTTAACACTAGATTTCATCAATTTTAATCTTCCATTATGAATTAAATTAGTTTTTCTTCTCTATTTTCTGTAATTTCCAACATGAATAGCTAGACTTTTACTAGGGTTGTGAACTAACCGTAGTGTGTAAACCTTATGGGTGATTAATTTAATGTTTGTTTATGATTGAGTGTTGATTATTTAGCTTAGTTTATGCTTTAATTGTAGAATTAATGATTGCAAACATTGATTCATGCCTATTTGACTGAGAAAGAGGGAAACTAGTCTATGATAACTTGGCTAACAAGAAATTGAATTAATTGAGAGATTGATTAACCTAATTAATGAGTTCAAACTAGAGATAGTAAGGAACGCTCTAGAGATAGTAAGGTATCTTTAGTCTATTTGGAAAAATCTCAAAAATATTTATCTCTATTCTATTTTCTTTAGCTGCATTTATTAGTGTAACAGCAGAAGTAGTAAACAAAACTGTATTGTGGAAGTGCAATCTAGATAACCCAATTACTTATTTCAAATATATACCCCTAACACCCCTCATAACTCCCAATGGATTCAACTCCAACTCCTAGTTGAGTAATTATTATTGCATACGACCGTATCATATCTCTTAGTGAGGTGTGTTGTGGACGTCATCAGCTTTGCATGACACCATATCTCTCATGGGAGTGTTGAAACTGAACTACTTGCACTATATCATGATTTGCAATTGACTTTTACTCATGGATACAAATCACTTGAAGTGAACCTAGATGTTCAAGCAATCATTACTATCTTACAGACATACCATCCTTTGTATGCTAACCTCATACATGATTGCAGGTTTTTGCTCACACAATTGGATGATCCAGCTATATTTTACACTTACAGGGAGCAAAATTAAGTAGTTGACTTACTAGCAAAGTTTGATTGCCATATGGATAATTTTGCAGGCATCATTGTTTTTGCACAACCACAACCCTTTTGTTCGCACAACACTGGAAGATGACCGCATAGGAAAACTTTTTGCTAGAAGAGTGGCTCTATAAACTCTTCCACCCTCAACACGTTTGCAAAATCCTCTTGCAAGACCTTTATGTATTTCCCAAGATATGAGAACTAATAGTGGTAGATTTTACCCTGGATCCCCTTTTTGTCACGACCTATCACGACGTCCCCCCGACAATGCCTATGCTCCCGTGCTCCTTGTACTACTCAACTTTAATATAATACAACTAGTTATCTTTTGCACCCAAAAAATACATTATTAGGTGATAGATATAGAAGACACATATAAATACATTTTTTTGTTTGATAAAAACATTGAACGTGAATTACGTTTTTCGACAAGTAAACATACTTTGTGGGCGTTTGGACATAAGAATTGTAAAATTTCCAACAAAAAAAAAATTCAAGTGAAAATAGAATTTGAAAATTAGAGTTGTGTTTTGACATGAATATATTTTTGGGTTGTTTTTGAAGTTTTGTGAGTGATCTGAATGAAAATTTTGAAAAATAATTTTTTGGAGTTTTTTAAAATCTTTGAAAAATTTCAAAACTCATCTTCAAGTGAAAATTGGAAATTTTATGACCAAACACTAATTTCGAAAAAAGTAATTTTTTCTTTTGTAAAAAGTGATAAATTCCTAATGTCCAAACGGACTCTTTGTCAAGTGGCAAAGACCAAAACTCGATCTACATATTTAGCTTCAAAACCTTTGCCTGTCGGTGCATCATAAGTTAGAAGTCACGACAGTTAATGATGCCAATACTATGGTTTTTCCAGCATTTGAGTAAAACAAAATCAATGCTCCTACTGTCTTGGCTTCTCGTCTAAGGAATTCAGATTACAAGACATAAGATCTCATTCAAATTTAGCAAATTTACCGTGATCTTATAAAATTTTCATGTGTATTAATTATATTACAGATATTCTTTCTATGTCTTGTAGTAGAAAGATCATGTGATAAGTTGTATAATGAAAAGTCATTTGTAATGGATCATATGTGAGGAAAAAAGATGCTTCCATTTTTATATTTTTAATGCCCTTTTCACATTTATTATTTCTCTGCACCAATTTGATTTACGACGATTCTTGATTGTTAGCTAAACAATTAAAATTAACTACGTTTTCAAATAATTGTTGACTATTAGTTGAATCGTAATTTTTTTCAAAATATAACCATTTACTATTAATTTATTACGAAAGTAATTTGATTTTAAGTTCTAAGTAAATCATACACAATTTGGAACCAAATTACATATACTATATATAGGGATTGTTTCCTAGTAATACTATAATAAAGACTTTATTACCAATTTTCTCTAGGTTTAGTAGTTTTTCCCAAATACCGTACTTTCTTTAACAATTTTTATACAATTAGTATATTAACTTTCCAAGCCCGTACATTTTTTTATACTTCCGTAACAAACGCGTTCAGATACAAGCGAAGTATTTGGGATTCATCTACCTCAAAATCCCTTAATCTCCGCCCATAATCTCCATCTCTTCTTTTTCCTACCATAAACAGAGTTGCGTAAAATCTAAATAGAATAGATTAAATCGGTATTTTGTTGCATCTGATGATGTGATGAGTAACTAGTAACTAAGCATTACCATTTATTAAGTACAGTAAAGGCCCCTCCCTTTTTTTAACGACCCAGCCAGTCGTCTAATGAGCTACCACTCCGTTTTCCCCATTTCTGCTTCTTATTGCTTTGTATAATGGTTCTACATGTGATCGGGTTGATTGATTAGGGTTCGGAAAGGATTTGCTAAGGTTTGAGACACTTAGTCTCTTTTGGGGAAGGTTAAGTTGGAAAAGTCAACCGGATGTTGACTTATTATGTGTTGGAGGGCTTGGATGTGAGTTCCGATGGTTCGGTTAGCTTCGGGAGGTGATTTGAGACTTAGGAGCGTGATCAGAATGAGTTTTGGAAGTCCGGAGTAGATTTAGGCTTAAATTGGCGAAATTGGATTTTTAGTGATTTCCGGTTGGTAGGTGAGATTTTGTTATAGGGGTCGGAATGAGATTCTGAGAGTTACAGCAGTTTCGTTGTGTCATTTGGGATGTGTGTGCAACTTTCAGGTCATTCGGACGTGGTTTGGTTGGGTTTTTTTTATCAAAAGCGGAATTAGGAAGATTTTGGAAACTTAGGACTGAATCCGATGTGTTTTGGTTGATTTGATGTTGTTTGAGGTGTTTTGAAGATTGGTACAAGTTTGAATAAGGTTTTGGGATATGTTGGTGCCTTTGGTTGAGGTCCCGGGGGTCTCGGGTGAGTTTCGGAGGGTTGAACGAATCATTTTAAGTTAAAGAAAAATTGCAGATTTTGGTTTCAGCTGTTGCAGGTAATTTGCTCTTCGCGTTCGTGAGTGGACCCTTGCGTTCGCGAAGGTTTAGGAAGGGAGGCATCAGGTTTGGCCTTCGCGTTCGGAAGGGGGAGTCTCACGTTCGTGAAGGACCGGAATGGTTAGCATCGCGTTCAGGAGAGGCCTAGCCGAGTTTGCGTAGGTTGGTGAAGCTGAGGCATCGCGTTCGTGATGGTGAGATCACGTTCGCGAAGAAGAGTTTTGGTCAATGGAATTTTTGTGCTTCGCGAATGCGAGGCTTTGACCGCGTTCGCAAAGAAGGATTTCAGGCCTGAGCAGAAGGTTTAAATAGACGTCTTGTCCACGAATTTGTGGTTTATTTCTTCTATTGTTGGTCGTTTTTGGAGCTTTTTGAAGGGGATTGAAGAGGGATTCAAGGAAAATCACTTGGAGGTAAGAATTTTGGACTTAAAACTTGATTCTAATGTGAAATCTACTTAATAAATCATGGAATCTAAGCCTAAAATTGAGGAATTAGGCCTTGAGATTAAGAGACCTTAAAGTGAGGATCTGAGGGGTCATTTGAACTCCGATTTTAGTGTTCTTGGTATGTATGGACTCGTGGGAGGATAAGGATTCCGTTGATGTAATTTTTATCGAGTTTAGAGAAGTGGCCCTGGGGTCGGGTTTGGCCAATTTCGGAATTTTTGGTATTATTTGATTGTTTTCGCTTGGGCTTCGTTCCCTTAGCATATTTTGACACCGTGATTCTGATTTTGAATAGATTCGACGCGAGTGGAGGCCAATTCGAGGGGCAAAGGCATCGCGAAGTAGTATTTTCACCGATTTGAGGTAAGTAACTATTGTAAATCTGGAACTGAGGGTACAAAACCCCGGTATTTGACTTGTTTTGATAAATGCAGTGACACACATTCTAGGTGACGAGCGTGTGGGTATGCCTCAGTAGGGATTGTGACTTGGTCCATCCTGTAGCGACTATTAAGCCGCGTATTAGATTTGGAATCTTATATTATTCCGTACTTTAGTCATTTATACTGTATTATGGGATGTATGACATGTTTGGGGCCTTGTGCGGACCTATTGAGACCCTAAGGGGCATTTTTACTGTTTTTCCTCACTCTGCTTGTTGAAAGCATGTCCTCAGTCATGTTTTACTTGCTTAAATGCTTAAAACCGATTTTATCACTCTACTTCTAAATGTGAGGACTATTTGGACTAAGTTCCCTAATTTCTACTGTTGTGCCTGAGAGGCTGTGAGGTTAATGATTGAGAGAGGTTGAGAACCTAATGGTGAGGGTATTTATATATGTATGAGTTATGGATATGGATGCATGCCGCAGTGATACTTATATGGATCAGGCTGCACGCCGCAGCGATATATATATTGGATCGGGTTGCACGTCGCAACGATATGACGATTGGGCTGTAGGAGCCCCTCCAGAGTCTGTACACCCCCAGTGATCGTAGTCGACTAAAAACTATGGATCGGGCTGCACGCCACAACGGTTGCTATGATTTCTATTATTATGAGATATTAATGAGCCTAAGTTGTGAGAGTGAGTACTAAGTGACGAGAGTTGAGTCACGAGTGACTGAGAGGCTGTCCGAGAAGCCATATTCTGAGTGATACATTGCCCGAGGGGCCTAGTATGATATTTTCACTGATTTCACTCTTCTTTTAAAATAAGCCTCTGTTGAAAAAATTGCTAAGTATATGATTTCAAGCATTTAAACTGAAATTGATGATTTTATGACAAAACTGGTTTTAAACTGTGAAGTTTGATATGTTATTCTATTATGTATTAATTATATGATTTTTAAACTACTCGTCACTGCTTTCAGACTTTATTTACTTTAGTTACTTACTGAGTTGGCGTACTCACGTTACTCCCTGCACCCTGTGTGCAGATCCAGGTACCAAAGAGGCAGAGTGAGGGTCCTCAGGTGATCCAGAGTATGACGGAGATTTCAAGGTAGCTGCATGGCATCCGCAACCTTATTTTCTCCTTCCTATCTTGTTCTTTTTCCGCATTTTCTAGACTTATGTTGTATCAGACAGTCATTTATGTAGTAGAGGCTCTAGACTCGTGACACCAGATATTTAGGGCTGTGTAGTTTCATGTTTATTTGACTTCTGCTTATAATTGCTGCTTTAAACGCTTATAATGAAAATTTGGTATTTAAAACCTGTGTTAGAAAATGGCTATTGTAAGGAAAAAGGGTTGTGACTAAATATTTGGGTTGGCTTGCCTAGTAATGTGATAGGCGCCATCACGACTAGTATTTGGGGTCGTGACAAATTGGTATCAGAGCCTAGGTTACATAGGTCTCGCGAGTCATGAGCCGGTTTAGTAGAGTCTCGCGGATCGATACGGAGACGTTTGTATTTATCCTCGAGAGGTTGTAGAACCTTTAGGAAAAACTTCATATTCTTGAAATTCTTGTCCTGCGAATATGTTGATCCGAGTACTAAACTTCTGTTATTCCATTATCTCACAGATTGTGAGGACACGTGCTACCGGGTAGGATGGACGATCGCCAGTACCACCAACTGGGGCCACCAGAGGCCGAGGACGCGGTTGAGGCTGTGGTAGGGGCAGAGTAGTTAGGGCAGCACTTGCAGATCCACCAGCTGCCCCAGTTCAGGATCAGGTCCCAGTTGTGGACGCTACAACAGCACCAGCTCAGGCACCAGTTATGCCTATTGTGATCCCAGGCCTTCAGGAGGCTTTAGCTCAGATCTTATCAGTGTGTACCGGTTTGGCTCAAGCGGTCTCAGTTACTACTGATGCAGCTACTTCTCAGGCTGGGGGAGGCACCCAGACTCCCATTGCTCGCATACCTGAGCAGGTTGTGCAGGGACTCCAGACACCGAGGGCACCTCCAGCCCAGCCGGTTGCACCAGCTCAGGAGTTTGTGGTACCAGTTATGTCGGACGACGAGCAACGTCGACTAGAGAGGTTTGGTAGACTCCAGCCTCTGACTTTTAGTGGTGCAGAGGGCGAGGATGCCCAGGGTTTCTTGGATAAGTGCTAGAGGATGCTTCGTGCAGCGGGGATTCTAGAGACCAGTGGTGTAGCTTTTACCACCTTTCATTTTTTCGGGGCTGCCTTCACTTGGTGGGAGGCGTATGAGAGGTGTAGGCCTGTTGGTGCAGTGCCCCTTACTTGGCAGCAGTTCTCTGTTCCCTTTCTGGAGAAGTATGTGCCAGAGTCTCGCCGAGAGAAGCTGCGCAGGCAGTTTGAGCAGTTGCGTCGGGGAGAGATGACGGTGATGCAATATGAGATGCGGTTCTCCGAGTTAGCCCGTCATACGGTTTGGTTAGTTCCCACAGATCGAGAGAGGATTAGGAGGTTTATTGATGGCCTCACATATCAACTTCAGATTCTCATGACTAGGGAGAGGGTTACAGTGCTACCTTCGAGGAGGTTGTTGACATCGGCCGTGAGATTGAGTCGGTTCGCCGCCAGGAGTGAGAGGAGAGGGAGGCTAAGAGGCCTCGGGGATCTGGCAGCTTTAGTGGTGCTCCTTTGAGGGATCAGTTCTAGAAGGGCAGAGGCCGCCCATTCAGACAGGCTCATTCAGCTCGCCCAGGTTACCGTGGGGCATTATCGGATCATGGTTCTCACAATTCTCATCAGGGTCACTCATCACTCAGTGCCCTTCCAGCCCAGAGTTTGTCCCGTGCTCCATCAATGCAGGGTTCTTCCATGCAAGGTCCTTCTAACTGGTCATTCTCGTGTTAGGGGTTCCCTTCAGTCCCTATCTCCAGCATCGGGGAGTTGTTATGAGTGTGTGGAGTTTGGGCATATGAGGAGGCAGTGTCCTCATCTTTATGATGGTCCGTCTCAGCAGAGGGGTCAACCCTCGACTTCTACTCTAGTTACTTCATCACCCGCCCAGCCAGCTAGGGGTGGAGGTCAGTCAGATAAGGGTCGCCTTATAGGGGGAGGTCGATCAGATGGTGGTCAAGCTCATTTCTATGCACTTCCAGGCAGACCCGATGTTATTGCTTCTGATGCTGTTATTGCAGGTCTTGTTTCAGTCTGCCACAAAGATGTCTCTGTATTATTTGATCCTGGTTCCACCTTTTCTTATGTGTCATCATACTTTGACCGTCATCTGGATATGCCCTGTGAGTCCTTATTTCACCTGTTCATGTATCTACTCCAGTGGGCGATACTGTTGTTGTAGACCAGGTGTACTGGTCGTGTGTGGTGACTATTGGGGGTCTGGAGACCCGAGTAGATCTTTTATTATTGTGTATGGTGGATTTCGATATCATTTTGGGCATGGATTGACTATCTCCATGTCGTGCTATTCTGGACTGTCATGCCAAGACAGTTACATTGGCTATACCGGGTGTGCCATGGATTGAGTGGCGAGGTGTGACTGATTATGTTCCCAGTAAGGTAATCTCATTCTTGAAAGCCCAAAGTATAGTTGGGAAGGATTGTCTTTCGTATCTAGCATTTGTGAGGGATGTCGATGCAGAGACTCCTAGTATGGATTCTGTTCCAGTTGTGAGGGTTTTCCGATGTGTTTCTTGCAGACCTACCGGGCATGCCACCGGACAAGGATGTTGATTTTGGTATTGACCTGGTGCCGGGTACTCAGCCCATTTCTATTTCGCCGTATCATATGGCACCAGCGGAGTTGAAGGAGCAGCTTCAGGAACTCATTGATAAGGGGTTCATTCGGCCTAGTGTATCACCTTGGGGTGCGCCGGTTCTATTTGTGAAGAAGAAGGATGGCACTATGAGAATGTGCATTGATTATAGGCAATTGAATAAGGTAACAATTAAGAACAAGTATCCTTTGCCTTGCATTGATGATTTATTCGACCAGCTTCAGGGAGCGAGAGTGTTCTCCATTTGGGTTATCACCAGTTGAAGATCAGGGACTCGGATATTCTTAAGACAACTTTCAGGATCCGATATGTTCATTATGAGTTCTTGGTGATGTCTTTTGGGGTGACCAATGCCCCAGCAGCGGTCATGCACTTGATGAACAACATGTTCCGGCCTTATCTCGATTCGTTTGTCTTAGTCTTCATTGATGATATTCTGGTGTATTCGCATAATCAGTTTGAGCACGCGGAGCATTTGAGAGTTGTGTTGTAGAGATTGAGGGAGGAAAAGCTTTATGCAAAATTCTCCAAGTGTGAGTTTTGTCTCCAAGTGTAAATGATTGTGTAGATCAGAAATATAAGTGTCAATATCAGGAGTTTCAGTTGGTCCAATATCCATATAAGTATATAAAGCATTGATTAATTGGCGACACTTTATCATTTTGATAGTAAGGTTACCAATTAAGTAACTATGGGGAATTTGGTAGAAATATTTTTTAAACTTATCTAGCATAGATTCAACAACAGAAGTATATCCTTCTTTCTTCTTCAAATTATGTAGCAAAAGAGAAATTTCAGCAATATGAACTAAACCATTTACAATAGTCATAGGATAATAAGTTCCAGAAAACTCAAGTGTAGCCGCATAAATTTTTTGTAAAAATGGTACAACATCTTCAATGACATCCCAAGTTCTAGATGTTAACAAACGGCTAGGATCGGTACAATGAGAATTAGCAACTTCAGTTATAGGCATTCTATATTTATAGCAACATCTTAAGAATAAACAAATATTTCTTCCCAATCTTTCTTAATATCGTGTTTACCCATTAACCTCCTAGTACTCGGGTTAATTTGTTATTGCACATCTCCCTCATCAACTCCCCAATCAAGAGGATGGAGTTCTTTCATATGCCTACGAAGTTGACCCGTTCCCCCTCCTTTACCGAGCTCGTGTTTATAAAGTTCATTACAAATTCTACATTTTACATAAAGTTTTTAATCTTCTAGTCTGTCAAATAAATTCCAACACTTACTTCTTAATCTTCGATTCTTCTTAATAGGGAGGGGAGACTTACTTGTTCCACCCCTAATATTTTGAGTTTGACTAGCATTACCAGGTTTAGGTGGTGGTGTTTCAAGATTATCGGGTGATTGAATATCATCTAAATCATCATCTATACCATAATTTTCTTGCATTCGCTCATAATCTACATTTAAATTTTCAGGTGAACTTTCAGAAATATGTGTAAAATACTAGAAGAACCAACACCACCTCTTGATCGTTTGGAAGTTTTCTTACTACCACCTCTACTAGTGCACGCTTTTTTGGCTGCTCTAAATAAATCCATTATGTACATTAAATTAATAATTCTAAATAATAAAATAAGTGTACACCAAATAAGAGAAAGAGATGGAACGAGTGTACCGGGATTCTGAATGCCGCATTAATTTTGATATCAAAAATCAAACTTCAATTGATAGACCGAAACTTGATAGTTGATACTTAATAGTACTTGATAGTTGATGCTACACCCCGTACGTTTAACAATCTTAATACCGTTATATATATATATATATATATATATATATATATATATATATATATATATATATATATATATATATATATATATATTGATATGGCGTGCATCCCGATCGAATATTTATTGTAGAAAAAAAAGTTTGAAAAATATAAATTTATATAATTATTAATATTACTACTTTCAATTATACACATAATATGAGAAAGTTTATGAGATTTTCTTTTTTGTAAAAATATAAATTATTTTTCACAAGAAAAGAAGGTTATCTTTTTACCATTTTTAAGAATTAAGCATACGAAAATTTGTACTCTCTCTTTATATGAGATAGGAAAATTAGAAGTTAAGAAATATATGTATTTTTACATGGATATTTTAATAAAATAATAGTATATGTATTAATTTTATATGGTACCACATGACCGTAATAGTACGATGTATAAAGTGTATTAAAAATAAGTAGTATTTTAAATAATTTAAAATAATTCTTAATTATGTGGGTAATTAATTAATTACCGGGTAACGGGACACTACCTAATTACCTAATAAGTAGATAAAGATTAAAAAATCCCAACACCACGTGGCAGCCCCTCTATTTCATTTAGTGACTAAGCCTTTAGATCATTAAATTAAGAAGACACTTGGAGCAAGCACATACACCACATATAAAATGTGTATTGTCCAAGACAAAGTTACGGCTGCTAAAAAGAGGTGAAAGCTAGCCGGACCATAAAAGGAATGTGCGTACCAAGAAGATTTTTGGAGCGAACTTTTCAGATTAGTTGATGTGATTTCATTTTTTAAAAATGTAGCCTGAATTTGACTATGTTCTTTCTCTATTGTTTAATTTTCTTGCTAACTCAAGCACGAATGGATTTAGTTTATTTGATGTGAGCTTTAGAGGGAGGCTATTCTCTTCTTTGTAACTATTTTGTGCATTAGTTATTATTATTATTATTGTTATTATTATTATTATTATTATTATTATTATTAAAATAATAGAAGATTACTTTGTTTCAAGTTCCACAATTTGGCAGTACTACCATATACTATTTCTGCATACCTATTTTGTTTCATTTCCCTAAAGTCAATTGCATTCTTTACTCCCTAGGTTATCATGATGTTCAAATTAATATTATAAGTTGAGTGAATTTGGTCCTTTTACATTGAGAAATGGACATAATTTCCTACTATCCTCTTTTATTCCTTCACTCTTGGGACGACGTGATATTGGCGCCAGATGCATATCTAATACTATGATTATATTGCATACTTCTTCATTCAAATTCTGTATATACTTTTGTTTTACTTGAAAATAAGATTAAGTGTTTTATATATTTAAGGCTATCTCTTCTTTCTTTTGGCATGATTCATACGGTATAAACGAAACGAGCAAATGCACAACTTCCATAATTGACTCTATTCATAGAAGTATTAGAGGTGCCTATGTTCTTGGATTTTCATGTGTCCTATTATTTTATCATATATTCATGGGTCTCAAAAAAATACGTAAGTTGAAAAAAGTTTATTTCACGATATTAGTCAGAGGTATAATAGTCTTATGACGTTCCGAGAAGTTTTATTAACGTACTTCTCATGCATTGCACTCATATACATGTGCATTTACCCATGACTCAGACGGCGTTATATACGCGTAAATATACACACACACACACACATATATATATATATATATATATATATGTGTGTGTGTATGTATGTATATGGAATATGGGAAAAGGTTATGTCATTATATACGCATCACCACCACCTGATCAGCTGGTATGCGTTGATGATTTCGCCCACAGTGGTACCAGATGGCGTTATATACGCGTATATATGTAAATATATGTATATGTGATATGGGAAAAGGTTATGGCGTTATATACGCACCACCACCTGATCAGCTGGTATACGATGATGATGTTGCCCACAGTCGCTGAAATGATATGATGGGATGCCCTCAGAGGCTTGATGATATGTACGTACAGACCTATGCATTACATGACATTTATATGCATATGCATGACCTTATAAATATTTCATGATTTATAGAGCCAACCAGATTTACAGGCTGAGTCATTTACTCCACGTTCTCTTCCATGTCCTTTATATACTTATTTACATGCCTTACATACACAATACATTATTCGTACTGACGTACGTCCTTTTGTTGTGGACGCTGCATTCATGCTTGAAGGTATAGATAATCAGTTTGACGAGCCTTCATAGTAGACGAGATTGGCTTCAGCAAAGGATCGGTAAGACTCCACCTCATTCGGAGTGCATCCGAGTCTATGAGTCATCGTGTCAGAAGTTTTCTATAGACTTATGGGTAGGCCGGTACCCTGTCCCATTTTATGTCAAATAATCTTAGAGGCTTTGTAGACACATGTTTACTATGTACAGTATGTCAGAGGCCTTGACGACCCATATGTATTCATGTTTTTGAACGATGGTTCATTGATATAACATTTCCCCCCTTACAATTTTACATTACAGGTTGTGGCAATGTTGGCCCATGATAGTTACAAAAAGGAATGAATGAATTACAGAGTGGTTCGCTCGGGCCACTACGGCATCGGGTGCCAGCCACGCCTCCCCAGGTTCGGGCATGACATTTGATACCACACTTCACTTGAATACTTGATATTTGATAATAATAATTTTGTAATGGCTAAACTAAATATTTGATGAAACTTGAAATAATAAGTAATTGAGAATTTAAGAACAATAATCAATAATATCAAGAGAGAATTCGAGTAGTAAGAGAGTGAATTGTGAAAAAAAAATGAAGAAGAAGAGAGGTTATTTATAGGTTTTAAAAAGTTAAAATTGTAATTTTTCAATTATTAGGGGTAGAAGGGCTATTTTTTTAATGGGGGAGGCCGAAATGGCCATTTGTGAAAAATCTAGCCGTTCCCCAACGGTCATTTCTGAATTTGACTGTTGGCAACAGTCCAAAAAATTAAAAATTAAAATAAAATTTTGTAACGGATACCGGGCTGCAGCTCGTTAACAACCCGTTAACGGGTTAGCGGGCTTAGCGGTTCCGGTGCACCGGTATTCAAAATATGTTTGTCTAAACCCGCCCCCCGCCCAACCCGTCCCAGCCCGCACTTATAAGCTACAGTAACAAGCTGACCCGGGCCGAAGCGGGTTGAAAACGGGTCAGCCCGGCCCGATTAACATGTCTATTCAGTAGTAGCCTACCGATTTGGCTTTTTATTGAATTAATTTTTACCACATAATGCTACAAGGACAGTTATATTCTCATCAATCAAACTTGATTATTTATCCTATTTTGTAGACAAAATACGTATACGTGGGTCAATAAAAACATACGTATCTGCAAAGTAAAAGAAAATAAAAGAGGGCAAAAGTTGGTGGTAGTCAATACGAGCCACTTTTTGAATTTTGATTATTATGATATTAAAAGCCAAGTTACCATTTTTTTTTTCTCTGTCACCATTTGCAGCAGCCAGAAAGAAAACCCATATGATAGTTTGTTGGTAGTTGGTAATGCGAATCACAATTATAAAACTCAATTTTTTTTATAATTCCAGATATTTTTGGAAGCTTTAATATTTATACTTACAATATTTGGTAGGTTTAATAATTACTAGTATTAGTACCCACGCGGATGCGCGGACACTAATCATGTCAAATATTTAAGTTATTTGGATTGTATGTAAATAATCTTAAAAATTTACACTTTCTCAGTAAATATAGATAATCATTGGATATTGACTACATGAAAAATTTAACCATTTCTTATATTTTTTCTTTTTTGATATCATTCTTGCCGGTGTCATTGGATCCTAAAAATAGTCAAGAAACAAAATAATACTCGTATTTATGGCAAAAAAATCAAATGTTGAAACAATAAATGACTTTTTGGATAAGACTTAACTCTTTTACTACTACTTGAACTCTTATTTGGTGTGTTGATATCTCTTAAAAAATATTTCTTTCTTAAAATTTCAATTTCTAAAACATTATTTTTCAATAATAATTATTTTTATAATACTGTAATTGAAAATATTATTTTTAATTCAAAACTCATTTTAGTTGGCTATCTAAAAATATAAAAAATTCTGTAGCTAGTGAATGTTTTTACTCCATTTTGATATTTGATATTAACCATGTTAAATATCTGAGTTATTTGAATTATATGTAAATATCCTTAATTTAAAATTCACTTTAATCGGCTATTTAAAAATTTAAATGATTCTTTGGCTGGATTTATTTCAGTATGACTCCACTATAAGTTTATTGCTATCTCTAGCCCCAGAATTTGAATTTTTAATACCATATATATACAAAAATTTTGTTCTTTCAATCATTAAATATTAAATTAGTTTATTATTATTATAAAACATTGCATATATTGTCTTAAAATTGGCAAGTAGTTTATTTTTCGACACCATACTTGGCTTAACCTCAATGCAAACTACTCAAATTGCATTCCAATTCAAATTCGAATATCATATCAGTTTGTTAGTAATAGTGATTTTTTAAAAACGACACACAATGTAAATTAAAAAAAATATTCGAAGATATCCTTATCTTATAATCTATGTATTTGAGTTGAAAAAAATATATTTGAAATCGATGAAATTAACTTTGAAAGTTTTTATACTCAACAAAGATGAAATATAAGAAGAAATTTGTTGTCATCTTTTATTTCTCATTTTTAGATCTTTCTAACATTTTTTCAATATTTATTTTCTTTTATCTTTTTTTCTTATGTCATTATTTCTTTTGTTATAAAGATTAATTTATTTCACTATGAAAGGATGAGTTTTAATAAAAATTGTCTGCGTATGAACTTTAATTATATTTTTAGTCTTTGGTTGAAATTATTTTATATTTTTCTTTTAGCTTTATCTAATCAGCCTATATAGGTGCTCACCCGACCACTTAAATTAAAAAAATTGAATGATGTGTAATTTATATATAATCAATATATAATATGTGTATAATCGTGTGTTGTCGGTATATCATCTATTTATATTAGCTATAAAAGGTAAACAATAAATATGGCCGGATATTATGTAAATATTTTATAAGATTTCGATTTTTTGAGTTTATCCATGATATAACTTCTATTATAATAATTTGAAAACTCTCTACTAATGTTCAAAAATATCTTATCTTCTTATTATCTTTGAATTAAAAAAAGTAAAGAGTTTTTTTGAAATAATTTGTTTACATTTTAAAAAAAAATATTTCATGTCATACAAATTTTTTCTATATATATATACTCTTTGCTGCACTTAAAAGTCGCTATAGAAACTATCAATTAGAAACCAATTTATCTCTTGTTGAGTTTGAAAAAAAACCTTTCACATAATCTAATGATTCAAAACTAATATTCTTCACCGAAAAAAATATTATACCCTTGCAATATTGGCTTGACTATAGCTAAATGAAGGGGTTTCAGTTTATACCCTTCAATTTCTTGAATGTGCTAAACTAAAATTAATGATAGCAATTGTATAGCCAAAGTTTTGTTATTTGTTTGATGTCCATTTATGCAAATTGACTCTTCAAATAAATATTCTTTAAAAATAAAAAAGAAACAACTTTTTTTAATATTGACTGATTTTGTGATGTTTCTTTCTCTAGCATGTATGTTTACTTTATTATATATGTAAGTAAATTTTTATTTGGTTTTGTAAACTCTTTTTTGTTATTTAGATAAACATAGACTTGTACCTATATATTACATTTATTTTAAAAGAATTTCGTTTTATTCAAAATCTAACTACAGTGTTTCAAAGAACTATACTTGTAGGATTTTAAATGTGAAAGAGTTTTATCGTTATATGGAGTAGTGTTTTTTTTTTGCTAGAGGCAAAGAGTATTTAAATAATTATAAAAAATAACAAAATTTCCTTACATGATTGCATATGACCATTAACCGAATTAAGTATGATAACATGATAAAATAGATAAATTTTATTTTTAATTTAAATTCAAATTTTAGAACTTTATCTGTAAATTCAAAATTATCTTTTAATTCAAATGCCGTATATATATATATATATATATATATATATATATATATATATATATATATATATATATATATATATTATATTTGTATTTAACTAAAATAGTCAAATATAGAATATTGTTACCATATATTATTGACATTTTATAACGAACCGACCAGTCGTCTCATGAGTTATCACTCTGTTTCCCCCATTTCTGCTTCTTTATACTTCGTTATCTGTGTTTTATGGTATCGGGTTGGTCGGATTGAGTCCGGAAGGAGTTTGGTGAATTTTGAGACACTTAGTCTCTTTTAAGAAAGTTTAAGTTGGAAAAGTCAACCGGATGTTAACTTATGTGTGAGAGGGCTCGGACGTGAGTTCCGATGGTTCAGTTCACTTCGGGAGGTGAATTGTGACTTAGAAGCGTGATCGGAATGAATTTTGGAGGTCCGTAGTAGATTTAGGCTTGAATTGGCGAAATTGATATTTTAGCGATTTCCGGTTGATAGGCGAGATTTTGATATAGGGGTCGGAATAGAATTCCGAGAGTTGCAGTAGCTTCATTGTGTCAATTGGGATATACGTGTATAATTTCAGGTCATTCAGACGTGGTTTGGTTGGGTTTTTGATCAAAACGTATTTCGGAAGATTTTAGAAACTTAGGCTTGAATCCGATGTGATTTGGTAGATTTGAGGTTGTTTGGGGGTGTTTTGATGATTGAAACAAGTTTGAAAAAGGTATTGGGGTATGTTTGTGCTTTTGGTTGTGGTCCCGGGGGCCTCGGGATGATTTCGGGTGGTTAACGGGGACGTTGAAGTGTAATTGCAGCTGCTTAAGTTTTGCTGCTTCTGGTGTTTTCACACCTGCGCTTTGAGGACCGCAGGTGCGGCGCCGCAAATGCGAGAGGGAAGTCGCAGAAGCGGTTTTGGAAGGAAGTCAGTAATGCGGAGCCGCAATTGCGGAAGGATGATCGCAAATGCGGATGTGGCCGATTTTAATGATTTCCACAGTAGCGGAGTAGTAACCGCAAATGTGGTACCGCAGAAGCGGGTTTTGGATCGCAGATGCAAAAATCCCTGGGCAGAAGGTATATATTGCTTTCTTCGCGAATTTTTGCAAAGAACTCCATTTTTAAAGTCGGGAAAAAGGCTAAGGCATAGGATCTCGAGAGGAATCAAAGAATATCGGTTGGGTAAGTTTCCTAAGCTTAATTACTTGGGTTAAGATCATTTTTCCACTGTTTAATTATGGTTTTAGTGGAGATTAAGGGCTAAAAAGGGAGGATTAGGGCTTAAGTTTAAGAGGCCTTAAATTGAGGATTTGAGGGGTCATTTGGACTCCGATTTTAGTGTTCTTGTTATGCATAGACTCGTGGAGAGACGAGGAATCTATTGATGTAAAAATTTCTGAATTTCGAGACGTGGGGCCTGGGGTCGGGTTTTGGCCAATTTCGGGATTTTTGGTATTTTTCAATTGTTTTTGCTTGGGCTTTGTTCCCTTAGCATATTGTGATGCATTCGTTCTGATTTTGGATAGATTCGACGCGAGTGGAGAGCGATTCGAGGGGCAAAGGCGTCGCGGAATAGTATTTTTACCGGTTTGAGGTAATTAACCATTGTAAATCTGGAACTGAGGGTACAAAACCCCGGTATTTGACTTGCTTTGATAAATGCGGTGAAACATGCTAGGTGACGAGCGTATGGGCGTGCACCAGTAGGGATTGTAACTTGGTCCATCCCGTATCGACTATTAAGTCGTGTATTTGATTTGGAATCTTATATTATTCCGTACTTTAGTCATTTATACTGTATTATGGGTTGTATGCCATGTTTGGGGCCTTGTGCCGACCTGTTGAGACCCTTAGGGGCATTTTTACTGTTTTTCCTCACTTTACTTGTTGAAAGCATATCCTCAGTCATGTTTTACCTGTTTAAATGTTTAAAGCTGGTTTTATCACTCCACTTCTAAATGTGAGGACTGTTTGGGCTGAGTTCCCTAATTTCTATTGTCATGCCCGAGAGGCTGTGAGGTTAATGACTGAGAGAGGTTGAGAACCTAATAGTGAGGATATTATATGTATATATTATGGATCGGGTTGCATACCGCAGCGATACTTATATGGATCGGGCTGCACGCCGCAGCGATATATATACTGGATCGGGCTGCACGCCACAACGATATGACGTTTGGGCTGTAGGAGCCCCTCTAGAGTCTACACACTCCCAGTGAGCACAGTCGACTATATATATGGATCGGGTTGCACACCGCAACAATATATGGATCGGGCTGCACGCCGTAGCGGTTACTATGATTTCTGTTATTATGAGGAGCCGAGTGCTAAGAGTGAGTACTAAGTGATGAGAGTTGAGTCCCGAGTAACTGAGAGGCTGCCCGAGAGGCCATACTCTGAGTGATTCCTTGCCCGAGAGGCTTAGTTATGCTGTTTTCACTATTTCACTCTTCTTTTAAACAAAGCTTCTGTTGGAAATACAGCTAAGTATATGATTTCAAGCTTTAAACTGAACGTATGGATCTTATTACGAAAACTGGTTTTAAACTGTAAAGTTGAGCAATAATCCTATTGCTATTTTTTAGTTATATGTTTTTAACAGCTCGTTACTATCTTCAGTCTTTATTTTCTTTAGTTACTTACTGAGTTTGCGTACTCACGTTACTCCCTGCACCTTGTGTGCAGATCTAGGTGCCCGAGCGGCCGAGTGAGCATTATTCAGCTGGTTCAGTTTTCTGTCGTGGATTTCGAGGTAGCTGCATGGCGTTCGCAGCCCTGTTCTCTCCCTTCTATCTTGTTATCTTTTCAGTATTTTCTAGACTATCTTTGTAGTAGGCTGTTCGGACTTGTATTAGGGCTCTAGACTCGTGACACCAAATCAGTTGGGCTGTGTAGTTTATTGTCATTTTGACTTCCACATATTTTCTATTATTCTAAACGGTTATTATGAAATAAGTATTTAAAACCCGTGTTGAAAATGGTTTATTACTAAAGGAAATAGGTTGTGGTTAGTTGATTGGTTGGCTTGCCTAGTAAGGTGATAGGCGCCATCACAACCGGTATTTGGGGTCATGACAAGTTGGTATCAGAGCCTAGGTTACATAAGTCTTGCTAGTCATGAGCCGCTTTAGTAGAGTCTCGTGGATTGGTACGGAGACGTCTGTATTTATCCTCGAGAGGTGATAAGTAGGATTTTAACATGTTTTATACCCATACTTGCCTGCGCTTTGAGTGTAAATTGCTACAAAATAGTCCCAAAAAGCTTACAGATTGCGCTTGATTGCAGGTTTGAGCTATAAAGTGACAAATCGTCAAAGATCGGCTCAAATTGGAGTGAAACCTGCTCAAGTGCCAAAGATCAGTAGAGTGAAGACATTCAGAACTTGGTGCGGACCGCACCATCATGTCATGCGGCCGCACCATAGAAGTTCAGAGACTGTGAACTTACAAGCCATGCCCCATGCAGCCGCATCCCAATTCATGCGACCCGCGTCTCACTCATGCGGCCGCACAATTTTGCTATGCGGTCGCGTCCAAGAAGTTCATAGAGTATTATATTCCAGAAGCAAAACACGCGGCCGCGTCCAACTTCATGCGGCCCGCACTTCCTCCCATGCAGCCGCACTCTATGGTCATGCGGCCCGCATCAGTGAAGTTCAGAGAAACTGCAAAACTTTTCATGCGGCCGCACAACAACTTTGTGCGATCCGCGCCAGTTTTCATGCGGCTGCACCCCAACTTTGTGCGGTCCGCATCACCATTTTCAGAGAGCAAGATTCAGAGGTCAAGCAACCCAGTGCGGCCGTGTGCCATCTTTGTGCGGTCCGCACTAACCCCGTAGGGGCATTTTTGTCCAGTTTTTCCAGCCCACTATAAATAGAACATTTTGCCATTTTTAGGTTAAGTTTTGTACAACTGATAGCTGTTGCACTCGTGAGACTTATGTTTTGGCCTATCTTGGGCATTTTTAGCTTAGTTTCATCATAGATTATTGTAGTTTAGCATTAGCAATTAATTAATATGGTTGTTTCATCTTCTATTTCTTCATTTTCTGCTTTAATTATGTCAAGCTAAACCCATTAGCTAGGGTTGTGGCTCAACCTTAGTGTGGGTAATTAATGGGTATTGTTTCTTACTGATAGATTGATATTAGGTGTTTGTTATTTGGGTTAATTTTATGGTTTAATTAAGGATTGATGGTTGCAAACATTGATTCTAGCTTAGTGGGTCTTGACCTTTCTTGAGAAAGAGAATCTATGACCACAGAATTGACCCAACAAGGGATTGGGGTGGATCCATGAGTAATGGTAGTCCCAATTAACGGGTTAAACCTCGAGAGAGTAATCACCCTATTTGAACCCTAGTTGCTTGGTCTAATTGGCCTACCCAATTGAGCTCGAGAGAGTCAATTGGGCAAAATCGCTCTCCCTACCGAGAGGTGTGAGAGTGAGTACAAATGTGCACGGTTATAGCATTGATCCCAAATATGTCAATCTATTATTAGTAACCTTTACCCGTTAGTTAACCACCTAGGTGATGCCACGACCCTAGTGCCTTTCTCTATATTAATCACAACTTAGAACATACCCTTTTAGCTTAAATTAGCTTAAACTTGTAGTTGATAATAGTAGTGATTAAACAAAAACCCAAAAAATGATAGAAGTACAATTAGGAGCGAACACGCATTCCTAGTCTAAACAAATACGCAACTCCATTCCAAGCTCCCTGTGGAAATTGACCCCGATACCACTATTAGGGTAAAAATATTAGCGCCCGCTCCTCCTTCCGTTGTGTAAGGTTGAGTTCGCTGTGAACAACTTTTTGGCGCCGTTGTTGGGGAGCTTACGGTGTTGACTATTTATGTAGCTAGAATTGTGGTTTGCTTCTCTTTCCTTCTTGTTTACTAATTTTGTTTGTGTCGATCAATCAGGTACAATAGCTCTTAATGCAAATGACCCTCTCGGTAATGTGATAGCGGGGGAGGAGGTAGAGGATCTAGAACAAGATGAGGTCTTACCTCAACTTCCACGGAGAGGCCGACATGTCAATATAAATGCAAATGAGAACAACAACATTCCAGACCCTTCTCCGGCACCGCCGAGAGTGGCTCCCAGAGTTTTACCAAATCAAGGATACGCCAGTGCTATTGTTCCTCCCCGAATCCGGGCGGGGAACTTTCAAATCACAAATGTTATGCTGACCTTGCTCGAGCAAAGAGGTTATTTCACGGGTGCCTCCGATCAAAATGCCTACAAGCACTTGAAGGGGTTCGTGGATACATGTTGGGGTAGCAAGCAGACAAACGTGTCCGAGGATGCGTTGAGATTGAGGCTTTTCCCGTTTTCTCTTCAGGGTAAAGCATTGGATTGGTTAGAAAGGCTCCCCAATCATTCTATTACAACATGGGATGAATTGGTGGACAAATTTATTGCCAAGTTCTTCTCTCCAAGTCATATGGCAGCTCTTCGGGATGAAATTCTAGCTTTCAAGCAAGAGCCGACGGAACCTTTGCATGAGATATGGGAAAGATATAGAACAATGGTGAAAGAGTGTCCTAATAACAATATGACTGAGGCTATGATTCAACAAACCTTTTATCGGGGCATCAACACCACAAATCAATGCATCGTGAACCAATTGGCCGGAGGGAACTTTATGAAACTTTCTTACCAAGAGGCATGTGATGTACTTGATGAAATGGCCGACACCTTTTCGGCATGGCAAAGCCGAGCAAACATGCCCCAAAGTGACCCCACGATCATCCATTTGCACAAGGAGTTGCACGATCATGGCCAAGCTATTGCTGAGCTTACAACAACTATGAATCAATTGGCAAAGGTGTAATTGCAACAAGTCCAAAACCCGCGCCAAGTCAACACAATGGAAGGTGTTTCTATGTTGAAAAGGAGGCAAAGAGGACAACAACCTCAAGCTAATTGTGAACAATATGACAACAACAATGTTGGTGGTGGTTATTCAAATGAGTGCTATGATGATCAAAGCAAAGAGGTCCAATATGTCAACAACTATCAAGGGAATAGAGGCAACTCTTCAAACCAACAATGGCGTCCTCAAGGTAATTGGGGCAATCAACAACAAGGCGGAGGTAATTGGAATAACAACAACCAAAACAACAATTGGGGTAATCAAGGCAACCAAGGAAATTGGCATGGTAATAACAATAATTGGGGCAACAACAACAATTAAGGAGGGTGGAACAATGGCGGGAACCAAGGCAACCGGGGGCAAGGTTTTTAAAGGCCCCCCATGTACCAACAACCGAACAATCCACCCCCTTTTCTTCTCAAGGTCTGAGTTCGTCCGGAAGCGAGATGGGGAGAATTGAAAGCATGTTCGAGCAAATGATGAAAAAGAACCAAGATTCCGAGGCCCAATTAGCTTCGCATAACACATCTATCCGAAACTTGGAAGTGCACTTAGGCCAAATCTCTTAGTCTTTAAATACTCGCCCAAAGGGTGCTCTACCAAGTGATACGGTAGTAAACCCCAAGGGTGGGCATGATAATCATGTGATGGCAGTGACAACGCGAAGTGGAATAGGCGATGATGTGCATGCTTCAAGAGGAAACCAAGTTACGGTGGATGAAGAAGAGTTACGAGATAATGAAATACCTTTGGTGGTTGAAGATGTAGTTGAACCAAGTGTGAGAGATGATGTGCGGATTGATGTTTATGAGGTTGAGGAAGAAACACAAGAAGTCGTGAACCCGTCTAGGGAACACGTGATTGATATGCCCGAGCTGGTGTTGCCCAAAGCTCGAACACCCTTACCTCGACCTCCTCCGTCCTATCCTCAACGGTTGGCCAAGCAAAAGGGTGACAACCAATTTAAGAAATTCATTGAGATGATGAAGAGTTTGCCTATCAACGTGCCTTTGGTGGAGGCACTCAAACAAATGCCGGGATACGCAAAGTTCATGAAAGATTTGGTTACAAAAAAGAGATCAATGGAGTGTGAGACAATCAAGATGACCCATCAAGTGAACGCAATTGTACATTCTATGGCTCCGAAACTTGAGGACCCCGGTGCATTCACTATCCCATGTACCATTGGAAGTGCCGACTTTGCAAAAGCCCTTTGTGACTTGGGGGCAAGTATCAATTTAATGCCATATTCGGTCTTCAAGACCTTGGGAATCGGACAACCTCGTCCAACTTCTATGAGGCTTCAAATGGCAGACCGGTCAATGAAGCGACCTTTGGGGATTATTGATGACGTCCTTGTTCGTGTTGATAAGTTCATATTGCCGACCGATTTCGTTATCTTGGATTATGAGGTGGATTTTGAGGTTCCAATTATCCTTGGAAGACCTTTCCTAGCTACTGGGAAGGCTTTGGTAGATGTTGAGGCGGGAGAGTTGACCTTCCGTGTTAGTGATGAAAAGGTGGTGTTCCATGTATGCAAATCTATGAGGCAACCGAATAGCACCGAGGTGTGCTTGTTTGTTGACATTGTCACGGCGGTGATAGTGGATGACACAAGTGCAATGGTGAATGTTGAAGACCCACTTGAAGTTGTTCTCTTGAACATGGATGTTGATGATGATGCTGGGAGAGTTGAATGTGTAAACGCTTTGCATGGTATGGGCTCCTATTCTTATGAGCCTAGGAAGTTATCTTTGGATCTTAAGAATCGCAAAACTCCCCCAACCAAGCCATTTATTGAGGATTCGCCGGTGTTGGAGTTGAAACCACTTCCTTCTCACCTCAGGTATGAATAGTTGGGCCTTAATTTCACTTTGCCTATTATTCTTTCGTCTTGTTTGACTAACGTGCAGGTTGACGCCACTTTGGCGGTTCTACAAAAGCGCAAGAGGGCAATTGGATGGACATTGGCGGATATACGGGGCATAAGCCCCGCCTTTTGCATGCATAAGATCATATTGGAGGAGGATGCGAGGCCCTCACTTGAACACCAAAGGAGACTCAATGAAGCTATGCAAGAAGTGGTCAAAAAGGAAGTTATCAAGTGGCTTGACGCCGGTGTGGTGTATCCTATTTCGACAGTTCATGGACTTCTCCGGTGCAATGCATACCGAAGAAGGCGGGATGACTGTGGTAACCAATGCCAATAATGAGATGATTCCTACTCGGACGGTGACAGGATGGAGAATTTGTATGGACTATAGAAAGCTTAACAAGGTGACTCGAAATGATCATTTCCCGTTGTCGTTCCTCGACCAAATGCTTGATCGTCTTGCGGGTCGGTCATTCTATTGCTTTTTAGATGGGTATTTGGGGTACAATCAAATTTTCATTTCCCCAGAAGATCAAGAAAAGACGACCTTTACATGTCCCTACGGCACATTCGCATTTTCGAGGATGCCGTTTGGATTGTGTAATGCCCCAACGACCTTTCAACGATGTATGATGGCAATTTTCACCGACATGGTGGAAGATATATTGGAGGTCTTTATGGATGATTTTAGCGTGGTGGGAAACTCCTTTGAGGAATGTTTAACAAATTTGGACCGAGTGTTGGCCCGATGTGAAGATACAAACCTAGTCCTCAATTGGGAAAAATGCCATTTTATGGTATAAGAGGGTATTGTGTTGGGTCATAAGATTTCGAAGAAAGGTATTGAAGGTGACAAAGCCAAGATTGAAGTCATTTCAAGGTTACCTCCCCCTACTTCTGTCAAAGGGGTGAGGAGCTTTTTGGGGCACGCGGGTTTCTACCGAAGGTTCATCAAAGATTTCTCTAAGGTAGTTAATCCGTTGTGCAAGTTGTTAGAGAAGGAGGCCAAATTTGTTTTTGATGAGAAGTGCATGGAGGCTTTCGAGCTACTAAAACACAAGTTGACAACAACCCCTATCATTATCGCACCTAATTGGAGCTTGCCATTTGAGCTCATGTGTGACGCTAGTGATGTTGCGGTAGGGGCAGTCTTGGGCCAAAGAATCAACAAGATGTTCCATCCGGTGTACTACTCAAGCAAGACGATGAATTAAGCTCAAAGAAACTATACAGTCACCGAGAAGGAATTGCTAGCTATTGTGTTTTCCATGGAAAAGTTCCGACCGTACCTTATGGGGGCCAAAGTAATTATCCATACCGATCATGCCGCCCTTAGGTATTTGATGACCAAGAAAGATTCAAAAGCAAGGTTGATGATATGGGTGCTTCTTCTTCAAGAGTTTGATCTCGAAATTGTGGACTGCAAAGGAAGTGAAAATCAAGTGGCGGACCACTTGTCCCGCTTGGAAGAAGAGGGAGGCCTTCTGACGGCCTTGAAATCAATGATGCATTCCCGGATGAACAACTCCTTGCGGTATCTATGCATGATATGTCGTGGTTTGCTGATGTGGCAAATTATCTTGTGACCGGTATAATCCCGTATGAGCTCTCTTCTAACCAAAGGAAGAAGCTCAAGCGGGATAGCTTGGATTATTATTGGGATGAGCCATATTTGTTCAAGATTTGCACCGATGGTGTGATTCGCCGGTGTGTCCCGGAAGAAGAACAATTGAGTATTTTGGAGGCTTGTCATTCCTCTCCCTATGGTGGCCATCATGGCGGGGTGAGGACGACTTCTATGGTGCTTAGTTGCGGTTTTTACTGGCCCTCCTTGTTTAAAGATGCCGGTGATTTTGTCAAGAGATGTGATGAATGCCAATGAACCGGTGGGATTTCTAAAAAGGATGAGATGCCTCTCAACACAATTCTAGAGGTAGATATTTTTGATTTGTGGGGTATCAACTTTATGGGGTCGTTCGTGAGTTCTTGTGTCACCTATATCTTGGTAGCGGTTGATTATGTGTTGAAATGCGTCGAAGCCGTCGCTTTGCCCAACAACGAAGCTCGAAGTGTGGTGGCATTCTTGAAAAAGAGTATCTTCACAAGGTTTGGCACTCCTCGTGCTATCATTAGTGATGGTGGCTCTCATTTTTGCAACCGGGCTTTTGATTCATTGCTTGCCAAGTATGGTGTAAATCACAAGGTGACCACTCCTTATCATCCTCAAGCGAGTGGCCAAGTTGAGGTTTCCAACCGAGAGATCAAGAATATACTATCAAAAACTGTCAATGCCAATAGGACCGATTGGTCGAAGAAACTAGATGACGCCTTTTGGGCCTATCGGACAGCTTACAAGACCCCGATTGCTATGTCTCCGTACCGGTTGGTGTTTGGGAAATCTTGTCATCTTCCGGTGGAATTGGAGCATAAGTCTATGTGGGCCTTGAGAAAATTGAACTTAGAATGGGATGTCGCTGCGAATCTCCGGGTTGAGCAACTCAATGAGCTAGACGAGTTTAGATTTCATACCTACTCCAGCTCGTCCTTGTACAAGGACAAGATGAAGTATCTTCACGATAAGTATGCCCGGGGGAAGAAATTCAAAGTTGGTGACATGGTTCTTCTTTTCAACTCCCGGTTGCGGTTATTTCCGAGAAAGCTTAAGTCTAAGTGGAGTGGTCCATTTGAAGTTGTCGGTGTAACCCCATTTGGTGCTATTGATCTCAAAAACAAAAATGGTAAAGTTTTCCGGGTCAATGGGCATCGTGTCAAGCATTACTTGGGAAAGTTTGATGACAGTACCGTGGTGGCACTCATTCATTTGAAGTGACTTTGATGGTAACATGCGTCGTACCGCGACGTTAAATCAGGCGCTTCTTGGGATGCAACCCATGTCTTTGTCTTTCTTTTTGATTTCTGTGGTAGATTAGGATTTTTGAGCTAATGGTTTGTGAGATGTTGCAGGAATTGCGATTGAACTAGTGCAAAAACAACTGTGTAAAACAACAGTCTCTAAAACAGTGACCCATGCGGCCGCAATCCCACTTTGCGCGGTCCGCACCGGCCAAATGAAATTATTGCCAAGTCTTTGAACTGTGTTCACGCGGTCGTGTCCCACTTTGTGCGGCCCGCGTAGTACTCATGCGGCCGCATCCCATTTCATGCGGTCCGCGTGCGTTCGCTGCAGTTTCAGGTAAAAAGGTTAAACCCCAGTGCGGCCCCCAGTCGTGTTCACGCGGCCGCACTGGACAAAAGGATACTTCCAGTGCTCCACCAGATGTTCAGCTGGTCTATGACCCAGCCCCTGTCCCAGCAGCAGAGCAACAGCAAGCTGGAAACCCGTCTGAGGTTCCCGCCAGTACAAAGGACCAGGGGACCACTGATCAGCCCATGACGACGGATCAGGCTTGAGGAGCCACTCTATATCCTTTCTCTGTTTATATGCTTATTTTGGTAGTTGGCATTGGGGACAATGCCGACTTTTATTCGTGGGGGTGCGCCCTACTATTTTGTATTTTGATGGTTGATACATTTGGGATGACTGTACATATTTATTTGATTCTTAGCTTATGTTGCTAGTTGATAGTTGGCCTGTATATAACTTTTCATTCTAGTTACTTTTCTACTTTATGTACATATTCATTCCCCCGTTGTATATTCTACTCCCCTATTGTACATATTCATTCGTTTTTTTTTCGTTAATTTTTTTTTCGTTTGTAGCTTCATAGCAAGCTTGTAGCCTTTTTGTTTTGTTTTGGAATTTGCAATAAGCCCTTGGTTTTCTTAATGCCACAGTTCTTTCCAAGGGTAGAGTGTTGTGCGGACCAGGTGGCTCTTCGCAATGATAGATGACGTGACAATCTTCTTAAGGGTTTGAGTCCGTTTTTGATTTTTTGTTTTTTTTTTGATTTTCAAGTTTTGCAGTCAAGGATACCTCAGGAAAAGCGTCACTTGGGCCTAACACATTTGCCTTTGATCCCATGGTCAAAGACATAATGTTGTGCTTAGGATGGTAAAAGTCGTGGCCTTGAGACTCTTGTGTTGACCAAACAGTCATCATGTGGTCGTATTGAACCATTGTGCGCTTGAATCATAACTAAGGTCGTTGTGGGCCCTCGACTCGACATCTTTAGCAATCCTTGAGTGTGTGTGGTGAGAATTTGATTTGCGAGTCCAGGTCCCAAGCCGATGGTCTAGAACTTGCCCTGAATGTTTGTTGAGGCGAAATCCTAGGTGAAATTTGGCTTGAGAAGTGATTGTAGGCTCTCCTTGATCCAAAATGCTAAGATTGAAAAATTCCATGACCTACCAATGAAATGATCCCTAGTTAACCCTTTTGAGCCTTGAACCTTCTTCTTTCAAGAACCGAAGCTACAAGCCTATACCCATTTTTAACGATACCCTCTCATGGCACCCAAATCTTCCCTTGAGTAGATGGCAAACGTCTAAGTTTGGGGGGGGAGTCAAGAAAGAAAACAATGTGGTAAAAAGGTACAAAAAAAAAAGATAAGACAAAAAGAAAAACCCAATTGAATAAGGTCAAAAAGGGGATTTAAAGAAAATAAAAGTGAAAAAGGGTGTGGAAAAAGTAAAAAAGGAGAAATGTGTTGAATTGCATAAAAAAGGGTGACAATGTGTCTCTCTAACCCCTTGAAAAAGAAGTGAATACTCAAATGAGTCAAGAAAGTGTGCCGAAATGAATCAAAAGAAGTGCTTAAGGGAAGATTGAACCCACTTGAACAAAACTATGTCCTACCCTTACCCAAAAGCCTTCACAATGACTCTATAAAAGCCCTACATGATTTTGAGTTGAAGGGAACCTACATTAGTGGATACATACGTAAGGGGCAAGCATATGGTACTTAGAGCCGGACTTGTGGCCTCTTCCTTGAGAGAGATGAGTGGAAATCCATCAACCTCGGTTTGTGTGATAATGCTCAAAAAGGTGAGGTTCGCTTAGGGAGAGTTGAGGGTGTTTGAGTTTGGGTTCCACAATGGCCAAGGTAATTGAGAAAAGTTCTTTGATGAAATGTGCCAACTCTTGAAGCTCTTGTGTCACACTTGATCCACAAGCTTTCAAAGTTTAAATGTGTTAATGATGCATTCTCATTGAGGGCAATTGTTAGTCCCAATTGATGCTTGTTGAGGTTACTTTAGGATAAGCTGAAATTGCTTGGATGTTGCCTTTGAGGGGTGGGTTTTGTTTTGTTCGCTTGAGGACAAACAAAGGTTTAAGTTTGGGGGAGTTGATAAGTAGGATTTTAACATGTTTATACCCATACTTGCCTGCGTTTTGAGTGTAAATTGCTACAAAATAGTCCCAAAAAGCTTACAGATTGCTCTTTATTGCAGGTTTGAGCTATAAAGTGACAAATCGTCAAAGATCGGCTCAAATTGGAGTGAAACCTGCTCAAGTGCCAAAGATCAATAGAGTGAAGACATTCAGAACTTGGTGCGGACCGCACCATCATGTCATGCGGCTGCACCATAGAAGTTTAGAGACTGTGAACTTACAAGCCATGCCCCATGCGGCCGCATCCTAATTCATACGGCCCGCGTCTCACTCATGCGGCCGCACAATTTTGCTATGCGGCCACGTACAAGAAGTTCAGAGAGTATTATATTCCAGAAGCAAAATACGCGGCCGCGTCCAACTTCATGCGGCCCGCGCTTCCTCCCATGCGGCCGCACTCTACGGTCACGCGGCCCGCATCAGTGAAGTTCAGAGAAGCTACAAAACTTTTCATGCGGCCGCACAACAACTTTGTGCGGTCCGTGCCAGTTTTCATGCGGCCGCACCCCAACTTTGTGCGGTCCGCATCACCATTTTTAGAGAGCAAGATTTAGAGGTCAAGCAACCCAGTGCGGCCGCGTGCCATCTTTGTGCGGTCCGCACTAACCCCGCATGGGCATTTTTGTCCAGTTTTTCCAGCCCACTATAAATAGAACATTTTACCATTTTTAGGTTAAGTTTTGTACAACTGATAGCTGCTGCACTCGTGAGACTTATGTTTTGGTCTATCTTGTGCATTTTTAGCTTAGTTTCATCATAGATTATTGTAGTTTAGCATTAACAATTAATTAATATGGTTGTTTCATCTTCTATTTCTTCATTTTCTGCTTTAATTATGTTAAGCTAAACCCATTAGCTAGGGTTGTGGCTCAACCCTAGTGTGGGTAATTAATGGGTGTTGTTTCTTACTGATAGATTGATATTGGGTGTTTGTTATTTGGGTTAATTTTATGGTTTAATTAAGGATTGATGGTTGCAAACATTGATTCTAGCTTAGTGGGTCTTGACCTTTCTTGAGAAAGAGAGTCTATGACCCCAGAATTGACCCAATAAGGGATTGGGGTGGATCCACGAGAAATGGTAGTCCCAATTAACGGGTTAAACCTCAAGAGAGTAATCACCCTACTTGAACCCTAGTTGCTTGGTCTAATTGGCCTACCCAATTGAGCTCAAGAGAGTCAATTGTTCAAAATCGCTCTCTCTACCGAGAGGTGTGAGAGTGAGTACAAATGTGCACGGTAATAGCATTGATCCCAAATATGTCAATCTATTATTAGTAACCTCTACCCGTTAGTTAACCACCTAGGTGATGCCACGACCTTAGTGCCTTTCTCTATATTAATCACAACTTAGAACATACCCTTTTAGCATAAATTAGCTTAAACTTGTAGTTGATAATAGTAGTGATTAAACAAAAACCCTAAAAATGGTAGAAGTACAATTAGGATCAAACACGCATTCCTAGTCTAAACAAATACGCAACTCCATTCCAAGCTCCCTATGGAAATTTACCCCGATACCACTATTCGGGTAAAAGTATTAGCGCCCGCTCCTCCTACCGTTGTGTAAGGTTGAGTTCGCCGCGATCAAGAGGCTGTAGAACCTTTAGGAAAAACTTTATATTCTTGAAACTCTTGTCGTGCGAACTTGTTGATCCGAGTACTAAACTTCTGTTATTCTATTCTCTCTCACAGATGGTGAGGACACGAGCTACCGGACGGGGTGGACGACCACCAGTGCCACCATCTGAGGCTACCAGAGGATGAGGTCGCGGTCGAGGCCGTGGCAGAGGCAGAGAAGCTAGAGCAGCACCGGTAGACCCACCAGTTGCCCCAGTTCCCGATCAGGTCCCAGTTGTGGACGCTGCAGCAACACCAGTGCAGGCACCAGTTGTGCCTATCATGATTCCAGGCCTTCAGGAGGCCTTAGCTCAGATCTTGTCAGTGTGTACCGGTTTGGCACAGGCGGTTTCAGCTACTATGGTTGCAGCTACTTCCCAGGCCGGGGGAGGCACCCAGACTCCCATTGCTCGCACACCTGAGCAGGTTGTGCAAGGATTACAGACACCGGGGGCACCTCCAGCCCAGCCGGTTACACCAACTTAGGAGTTTGTAGTACCAGTTATGCCGGATGATGAGAAACATTGACTTGAGAGGTTTTGTAGGCTCCAGCCTCCGTCATTCAGTGGTACAGAGGGCGAGGATGCCCAAGGTTTTTTGGATAAGTTCTAGCGGATGCTTCGTACAACAGGGATTCTTGATACTAGTGTTGTGGCATTTACTACCTTTCAGTTTTCTGGGGCTGCCTTCACTTGGTAGGAGGCGTATGAGAGGCGTAGGCCTGTTGGTGCAGCGCCCCTTACTTGGCAGCAGTTTTCTATTTTCTTCCTGGAGAAGTATGTACCACAGTCGCGCCGAGAGGAGCTGCACAGAAAGTTTGAGCAGCTGCGTCAGGGGGAGATGACGGTGAGGCAGTATGAGATACAGTTCTCTGAGTTAGCCCATCATGCAGTTTGGATGGTTTCCACATACCGAGAGAGGATCAGGAGGTTTGTTGATGGCCTCACGTATCATCTTCGGATTCTCATGACTAGACAGAGGGTGACGAGTGCTACCTTCAAGGAGGCTGTTGATATCACCCGTGAGATTGAGACGGTTCACCGGCAGGAGCGAGAGGAGAGGGAGGCCAAGAGGCCTCGGGGATCTGGTAGCTTTAGTAGTGCTCCTTCGAAGGGTCAGTTCCAGCAGGGTAGAGGCCGTTCTTTTAGGCAAGCTCATTCATCTCTCCCAGGTTACCGTAGGGCATCTTTGGGTCATGGTTATCATGGATCTCAGCAGGGCCAGTCATCACTTAGTGCCTCCCTAGCTCAGAGCTTGTCTCGTGCTCCATTAGTCCAGGGTTCTTCCATGCCAGGTCCTTCTACTGGTCATTCCGGTGCTAGGGGTTCCCTTCAGTTCCCGTCACCAACATCGGGGAGTTGTTATGAGTGCAGAGAGTTTGGACATATGAGGAGGTAGTTCCCTCAACTTTATAATAGTCAGTCTTAGTAGAGGGATCAGCCCTCGACTTCTGCTCCAATTACTTTATCACCCGCCCAGCCAACTAGGGGTGGAGGTCAGGTAGCCAGGGGCCGCCCTAGAGGGGGAGGTCGATCAGGTGGCGGTCAGACTCGTTTCTATTCCCTTTCGGGTAGATCAGATGTTGCTGCTTCAGATGCCGTGTTTTCAGGTATTGTTTTAGTCTGCCACAGAGATGCCTCTTTATTATTTGATCCCGATTCCACCTTTTCTTATATGTCCTCGTATTTTGCTCGTTATTTGGGTACGCCCCGTGAGTTTCTTACCTTACCTATTCATGTATCTACCCTAGTGGGCGATATTGTTGTTGTAGACCGTGTGTACCGGTCATGTGTGGTGACTATTGGGGGTCTGGAGACCCGAGTGGACCTGTTATTATTGAGCATGGTGGATTTTGATGTCATTTTGGGCATGGATTGGTTATCTCCGTGTCGTGCTGTTCTAGACTGTCATGCTAAGACAGTCACTTTGGCTATGTCGGGTATGCCACAAATCGAGTGGCGAGGTGTGGTTGATTATGTTCCTAGTAGCGTGATCTCTTTCTTGAAGGCCCAGCGTATGGTTGGGAAGGGTTGTCTTTTATACCTAGCGTTTGTGAGGGATGTCAGAGCTGAGACTCCTAGTATTGATTTTGTCCTAGTTGTGAGGGATTTTCCCGATGTATTTTCTGCAGACCTGCCGAGCATGCCACCGGATAGGGATATTGATTTTGGTATTGACCTGGTGCTGGGAACTCGGCCTATTTCTATTCCGTCGTATCGTATGGCACTGGCGGAGTTGAAAGAATTGAAGGAGCAACTTCAGGAACTCCTAGATAAGGGGTTCATTCTGCCTAGTGTGTCACCTTGGGGTGCGCCGGTTCTGTTTGTGAAGAAGAAGGATGGCACAATGAGAATGTGCATTGATTATAGGCAATTGAACAAGGTAACAATTAAGAACAAGTATCCTTTGCCTCGCATTGATGATTTATTTGACCAGCTTCAGGGAGCAAGAATGTTCTCCAAGATTGATCTCCGTTTGGGTTATCACCAGTTGAAGATCAGGGATTCAGATATACCTAAGACGGCTTTCAAGACCCGATATGGTCATTATGAGTTCTTGGTGATGTCCTTTGGGCTGACCAATGCCCCAACAGCGTTCATGCATTTGATGAACAACGTGTTCCAGCCTTATCTTGATTCATTTGTCATAGTCTTCATTGACGATATTCTGGTGTATTCGCGTAGTCAGGAGGAGCACACGGAGCATTTGAGAGTGGTATTGCAGAGACTGAGGGAGGAGAAACTTTATGCAAAATTCTCCAAGTGTGAGTTTTGGCTTGGTTCAGTGGCTTTCTTGGGGCATGTGGTGTCCAGCGAGGGTATTCAGGTTGACCCAAAGAATATAGAGGCGGTTTAGAGTTGGCCCAAACCGTCCTCAGCCACAGAGATTCGCAACTTTCTTGGTTTGGCAAGCTATTATCGCTGGTTTGTTCAGGGATTCTCATCTATCGCATCGCCCTTGACCAAGTTGACTCAGAAGGGCGCTCCATTTGTATGGTCGGATGAGAGTGAGGAGAGCTTTTAAAAGCTCAAAACAGCTTTGACCACAGCTCCAGTGTTGGTCTTGCCATCAGCTTCAGGTTCCTATATCGTGTATTGTGATGCTCTGAGAGTTGGGATTGGTTGTTTGTTGATGCAGGAGGGTAGAGTTATTGCGTATGATTCTCTTGAAGCCCCATGAGCAGAACTATCCCGTTCATGATTTGGAGTTGGCTGCCATAGTTCATGCATTGAAGATTTAGAGGCATTACTTGTATGGCGTATCTTGTGAGGTGTTCACTGATTATCACAGTCTTCAGCATTTGTTCAAGAAAAAGGATCTTAATTTGAGGCAGTGGTGGTTGGAGTTGCTTAAAGATTATGATATTACTATATTGTATCATACGGGAAAGGCCAATGTGGTGGCCGATGCTTTGAGCCGAAAGGCAGTGAGTATGGGGAGTTTGGCATATATTCCAGTTGGGGAGAGACTTCTTGCAGTTGATGTTCAGGCCTTGGCCAATCGATTTGTGAGGTTGGATATTTCGGAGCCCAGTCGGGTATTGGCTTGTGTGATTTCTCGGTCTTCTTTATATGATCGCATCAGAGAGTTCCATTATGATGATCCTCATTTGCTTGTCCTTAGGGAGAGAGTTCAGCATGATGATGCTAGAGATGTGACCATTGGTGATGATGGGGTGCTGAGGATGCAGGGCCGAATTTGCGTGCCCAATGTGGATGGGCTTCGGGAGTTGATTGGCCCATAGCTCGCGGTATTCCATTCATCCGGGTGCCGCGAAGATGTATCAAGATTTGAGGCAGCACTATTGGTGGAGAAGAATGAAGAAAGATATTGTGGGATTTGTAGCTCGGTGTCTCAATTTTCAGTAGGTGAAATATGAGCATCAGAGACCGGGTGGTTTGCTTCAGCAGATGGATATTCCCGAGTGGAAGTGGGAGAGGATGACTATGGACTTTGTTGTTGGACTTCCATGGAGTTTGAAGAAGTTTGATGCTATTTGGGTGATTGTGGATCGGCTGACCAAGTCCGTGCACTTCATTCCTATGTGTACTACCTATTCTTCAGAGCAATTTACAGGGATCTATATCCAGGAGATTGTTCGTTTGCATGGTGTTCCAGTTTCCATCATTTCGGATAGAGGTACTCAGTTTACCTCGCAGTTTTGGAGGGCCATACAGAGAGAGTTAGGTATTCAGGTTGAGTTGAGCACAACTTTTCATCCTCAGACGGACGGACAGTCCGAGCGTACTATTCAAATATTGGAGGACATGCTGCGTGCTTGTGTTATTGATTTCGAAGGGTCATGTGATGAGTTTCTACCACTTGTAGAGTTTGCTTATAACAACAGCTACCAGTCAAGTATTCAGATGGCTCCATATGAGGCTTTGTATGAGAGACAGTGTAGATCTCCAGTTGGTTGGTTCGAGCCCGTTGAGGCTAGACTATTGGGGACTAATTTGGTACAGGATGCTTTGGAGAAGGTAAAGGTGATTCGGGAGAGGCTTCGTACAGCACAGTCGAGGCAAAAGAGTTATGCTGATAGGAAGGTTCGAGATGTATCCTACATGGTTAGCGAGAAGGTTCTGTTGAAGGTTTCACCCATGAAGGGTGTTATGAGATTTAGGAAGAAAGGGACATTGAGTCCGCGATTCATTGGGCCTTTTGAGGTGCTTCGGAGGATTGGGGGGGTGGCTTATGAGCTTGCTTTGCCGCCCATCTTGTCGAGTATGCATCCGGTGTTTCATGTTTCCATGCTCCAGAAGTATATTGGAGATCAGTCTCATGTTTTGGACTTCAGCACAGTTCAGTTGGATAATTATTTGACCTATGATGTAGAGCCAGTAGCTATATTAGGTCATCAGGTTTGGAAGTTGAGGTTAAAGGATATAGCTTAAGTGAAAGTGCGGTGGAGAGGTCGGCCCGTGGAGGAGGCTACCTGGGAGACCGAGCGGGAGAAGCGGAGCAGATATCCTCAATTGTTTGAGGCTTCAAGTATGTTTCTTGACTCGTTCGAGGACGAACGTTTGTTTAAGTTGGGGAGGATGTGATGACCCGGCCAATCGTCTCATGAGTTACCGCTCCGTTTCCCCTATTTTTGCTTCTTTTTACTTCGTTATCTGTGTTTTGTGGTATCGAGTTGGTCAGATTGAGTCCGGAAGGAGTTTGGTGAAGTTTGAGACACTTAGTCTCTTTTAAGAAGGTTTAAGTTGGAAAAGTCAACTAGATGTTGACTTATGTGTAAGAGGGCTCGAACGTGAGTTCCGATGGTTCGATTCGCTTCGGGAGGTGATTTGTGACTTAGGAGCGTGATCGGAATGAATTTTGGAGGTCCGTAGTAGATTTAGGTTTGAATTGACGAAATTGATATTTTGACGATTTCCGATTGATAGGCGAGATTTTGATATAGGGGTCGGAATAGAATTTCGAGAGTTACAGTAGCTTTGTTGTGTCAATTGGGATATGCGTGTATAATTTCAGGTCATTCGGACGTGGTTTGGTTGGGTTTTTGATCAAAAGCGTATTTCGGAAGATTTTAGAAACTTAGGCTTGAATCCGATATGATTTGGTAGATTTGAGGTTGTTTGGGGTGTTTTGATGATTGGAACAAGTTTGAATAAGGTAGGGGTATGTTTGTGCTTTTGGTTGAGGTCCCGGAGGCCTCGGGATGATTTCGGGTGGTTAACGGGGAAGTTGAAGTGTAATTGCAGCTGCTGAAGTTTTGCTGCTTCTGGTGTTCTCGCACCTGCGGTTTGAGGACCGCAGGTGCGGCGCCGCAAATGCGAGAGGGAAGCCGCAAAAGCAGTTTTGGAAGGATGTCAAGAATACGCAAATGCGGTTATGGGGCCGCATCTGCAGAAGAATGACCGCAGATGCGAATGTGGCCAATTTTAATGATTTTCGCAGAAGCGGAGTAGTAACTACAATGTGGTACCGCAGAAGTGGTTTTGGATCGCAGATGCAAAAATCCCTGGGCAAAAGGTATATATTGGTTTCTTCGTGAATTTTTGCAAAGAACTCCATTTTTAAAGACGGGAAAGAGGCTAAAACATAGGATCTCGAGAGGAATCAAAGGATATCAGTTGGGTAAGTTTCCTAAGCTTAATTACTTGGGTTAAGATCATTTTCCCACTGTCTAATCATGGTTTTAAGGGAGATTAAGGGCTAAAAATGGAGGATTATGGCTTAAGTTTAAGAGGCCTTAAATTGAGGATTTGAGGGGTCATTTGGACTCCGATTTTAGTGTTCTTGTTATGCATAGACTCGTGGGGAGACGAGGAATCTATTGATGTAAAAATTTCTGAATTTCGGGACGTGGGCCCGGGGGTCGGGTTTTGGCCAATTTCGGGATTTTTGGTATTTTTCGATTGTTTTCGCTTGGGCTTTGTTCCCTTAGGATATTGTGACGTATTTGTTCTGATTTTGGATAGATTCGACGCGAGTGGAGACCGATTCGAGGGGCAAAGGCATCGTGGAGTAGTATTTTCACCGGTTTGAGGTAAGTAACCATTATAAATCTGGAACTGAGGGTACAAAACCCCGGTATTTGACTTGCTTTGATAAATGCGGTGACACACATGCTAGGTGACGAGCATGAGGGTGTGCACCAGTAGGGATTGTGACTTGGTCCATCTTGTAGCGACTATTAAGCCGCGTATTTGGTTTGGAATCTTATATTATTCAGTACTTTAGTCATTTATATTGTATTATGGGTTGTACGCCATGTTTGGGGCCTTGTGCCGACCTGTTGAGACCCTTAGCGGCATTTTTACTGTTTTCCTCACTTTACTTGTTGAAAGCATATCCTCAGTCATGTTTTACCTGTTTAAATGTTTAAAGCTGGTTTTATCACTCCACTTCTAAATGTGAGGACTGTTTGGGTTGAGTTCCCTAATTTCTGTTGTCATGCCCGAGAGGTTGTGAGGTTAATGACTTAGAGAGGTTGAGAACCTAATAGTGAGGATATTATATGTATATATTATGGATCGGGCTGCACGCCGCAGCAATACTTATATGGATCGGGCTACACGCAGCGATATATATACTGGATCGGGCTACACGCCGTAGCGATATAACGCTTGGGCTGTAGGAGCCCCTCCGTAATCTGCACACCCCTAGTGAGCGCAGTGACTATATATATGGATCGGGTTGCACGCCGCAACGACATATGGATCGGGTTGCACGCTGCATCGGTTACTATGATTTCTGTTATTATGAGGAGCCGAGTGCTGAAAGTGAGTACTAAGTGACGAGAGTTGAGTCTCGAGTGACTGAGAGGCTGCCCGAGAGGCCATACTCTGAGTGATTCCTTGCCCGAGAGGCTTTGTTATGCTATTTTCACTGTTTCACTCTTCTTTTAAACAAAGCCTCTATTGGAAATACTGCTAAGTATATGATTTCAAGCTTTAAACTGAACGTGTGGATCTTATTACGAAAATTGGTGTTAAACTGTAAAGTTGAGCAATAATCCTGTTGCTATTTTTTTAGTTATATGTTTTTAACTGCTCGTCACTATCTTCAGTCTTTATTTACTTTAGTTACTTACTGAGTTGGCGTACTCACGTTACTCCCTGCACCTTATGTGCAGATCCAGGTGCTTGAGCGGCCGAGTGAGCATTATTCAGCTGGTTCAATTTTCTGTCGGGGATTTCGAGGTAGCTGCATGGCGTTCGCAGTCCTGTTCTCTCCCTTCTATCTTGTTATCTTTTCAGTATTTTCTAGACTATCTATGTAGTAGGTTGTTCGGACTTGTATTAGAGGCTCTATACTCGTGACACCAGATCAGTTGGGTTGTGTAGTTTATTGTCATTTTGACTTCCGCATATTTTCTGTTATTCTAAATGTTTATTATGAAATCAGTATTTAAAACCCGTGTTGAAAATGTGTTTTGGACCCAAAATGGAAAATTTGATGTTTTATGAAATTTGAAAGAATTCTTGGATTTTAAAGCTTAATTTATGGTATATGACGTTATTTTGGCGATTTGATCGCACAGTTAAGTTCGTAGGATGTCGTTGAGTTAGTGCATATGTTTGGTTAGGAGCCCCGAGGGCTCGGGAGTGTTTCGTAGGTGTCTCGGAGTGATTTCGAACTTAGGAAAATTTGGAGAAAAATTGCAGAAATAGTACCCAGTGAACAGTACCCAGTGAACAGTAACCGCGCGGGGTGAACAATGATCTGTGAACAGTACCCCTGTGAACAGTGCCGTGTACAGTAACCCTCGTGAACAGTAACCCCATGAACAGTACCGGACAGAATGTTAAGTTTGGGAAATTTTCCATTTTTAACGATTTGGAGCTCGGATAAGATGATTTTTCGGGAGATTTTCGGAGAGAACAACGGGGTAAGTATTCTTAACTCAATTTTGGTTAGATTACTCGAATCTATTACAAGTTTTGGCATTAAATTCGTGAATTTAGCGGGAAAAGTTAGAAACCCTCTCAGATAGAATGAAGAATTTGAGGGTCGAAATGTTGTGGGAATTTGATAATTTTGGTATGGTTAGACTCGTGGAGAGATAAGGAACCCGTTGATGTAAAAATTTCTGAATTTCGAGACGTGGGCCTGGGGCTCGGGTTTTTGCTAATTTCGAGAATTTTGATATTTTTCGATTGTTTTGATTAGGCTTTGTTCCCTTATCATATTATGACATATTCGTTCTGATTTTGGATAGATTCGACGCACGTGGAGGCCAATTCGAGGGGCAAAGACGTCGCGAGCTAAAGAAGTAGCCGGTTTAAGGTGAGTAATTGATGTAAATGAGGTCCTAAGGGTTTGAAACCCCGAAATTTCACATCGTAACGCTATATTGAGGTGACTTGCATGTCGGATAACGGGCGTGGGGTAGAACACCATTGGGGATTGTGACATGGTCCGTCCCGAGAGATATTTTTACCGTGTTTTCTACTTGAACTAAATTGAGAATCATCCTTATGTGGATTTAATTGTTACATTTGGGCTTCTTGCCAATTATTTGAATCCTTCAGGGATTGACATCACTGTTTTCGCATACATGCATATCATTTGATCTCAGTCCAAGGTTTTAAATACTGTTTTGCAAACTCAGCCATCTTTCTAAGATTTGAAAACTTAAATGATATTTCTAAATGATATTTCGGGTTGAGAACTACTGTTTTACAAATGCCCAAGGGGCTTATTATGATTTATGGACTGAGCATGGATCGGGCTGCGCGCCGCAGTAGTGTTACATTGATATTGAGGCTGAGAGCCTGGTTGATTACATTGATATTGAGGCCGAGGGCCTGGTTGATTACATTGATATTGAGGCCGAGGGCCTGGTTGATTACATTGATATTGAGGCCGAGAGCCTGGGTGATTATACTGATATTGATATGAGGCCGATGGCCTAGATTTGATGCCACGAGATGTCTTGATATTGCGCTTGGGCTGTAGGAGACCCTCCGGAGTCTGTACACACCCCCAGTGAGCGCCATAGACAATCAATAAATATGGATGGCTCGGGCTGCACGCCGCAGTGGGTATCAGAGGGTACCGTCATATGCATTGCATTGCACTCATGCATTTATTCCTCATCTGCATTATCCGCCATAATAATTATGCGCTCTTATTTCATTGACTGGTTTCTTCATACTGTTCTGAGCGTGAGGGGCTAATACTGTTCTGAGATACTGAGCCCGAGGGGCTAATACTGTTCTGAGATACTGAGCCCGAGGGGCAGATTTCTACTTATTATTTTGATACTGAGCCCGAGGGGAAGATTTCTACTTATTATTTTGATATTGAGCCCGAGGGGCAGATTTCTACTCGTCATTTTACTGCCAAATTACCTGTTTTACTGGTTTAAAAGAAATTTCACATGATGTTTCACTGAATTGTTATTTTAAATGATTTCACTGCTTCTGTATAGAGTGTTGTGTGCCTTAACGTGTTTTCTTACCTTCAGTTATTATTTATATTTATTACTCACTGGGTCGGAGTACTTACATTACTCCTTGCACCATGTGTGCAGGTACAGGTATTCCTGAGGCATAGAGCGAGTTTTCTGCTGTTCAGTTTTCATCGGAGTTATCGAGGTAGCTGCATGGCGTTCACAGCCTTGATCTCTCCCATCTATCTCTATCCCTTTATCCCGTATTTTTCCTAGACAGACTTGTAATAGGTGGATATTCTGTATTAGAGGCTCATGTTCGTGACACCGGATTCTATTGGGCTATGTTGTGGTATTCTAATTGAACTTCCGCATATTTTATTATTATTTATAAACTTGAAAGTAATGACTTAGTAAATTCTCTGTGATATTTATCTAAAATCTGAATAAGAATTTGGGGTACTGTTGTTGAATGGTCGGGCTTGCCTAGCAGTGTGTTGGGCGCCATCATGACCGGGGTTGGGGTCGTGACAAGTTGGTATCAGAGCCTAGGTTAATTGGTCTCGCGAGTCATGAGCCGGTTTAGTAGAGTCTCGTGGATCGGTACGGAGACGTCTGTATTTATCCTCGAGAGGCTGCAGAACCTTTAGGAAAACTTCACATTCTTGAATTCTTATCGTGCGTCCTTGATTCATCTTGAAAAGAAACTTTTGAAATTCCTTCCACGCATTCGTACGCGCGTATGAGCGCTCAGTATCAGATGTGCCTCGATGGCTTGTAATTCCCCGATCGAGGGGCGAGATGCGATCTCTATAAATTGATGTTGGGCCAGTCTAAAGGACTTGAGGTCGGATCTTTACCTATGGCTTGAGCACCGAGGTGCTGATTGTGTGAGCAAGTGTTTTGAACTTATATGTTCGGTATTGTCCCTATTAGTGGAAGTGACGGTTGAGTAACTATTTGATGAGTATGTTAGTCCTGCGAGATGTATTCATATGATTTGGAAAAGACAAGAAGGGTCTGCTGGAAGATAGAAGAACTATAAGATGCTTGAATTCCTTCTTGATTCGAGGTATAGGCCCGAGTTATAGGCGTTTGAAGAATCTTTTCATGTTTCCCAGTTGTGAGTGGAAAAAAAAATCATATTGTGGTATGAGTTCAGACTCAGGAAGACTAAGTGACTGCGTATAGTTTATGATGGTGGAAGGTATACATAAATGTTAGTTAAGGCGAAGCAGGTGGGTTATCCCCTGTGAAGACTTTTTGGGGTTGTGTGATCGTTATGTGTCCGTTAGAAGATCTCATTTACCAGTGAAGTATAAGTATTGAAATTTGAATGTGGGACGCTTAAGAGAGTGGGTTTAATTGTTATGAGAGTAAATGCGAGATTTGTAAAAGATATGAAGTACCAGATGGTCTGTGTGCCACGAGCTTATGAAGGTTTGAGTTTAATCTCACTATGGTATTATGGCATCAATAGAGTATAAGCGTTATGAGTTATTGAGTTTGTGTTGATCTATGGCTTCGAGCCAAGTGGGGGAGATGCTATTGATTAGGCAATTGCACGGTTAGGCGCTATGTTGGTTCTAGTTTGACGCGTACGGGCAAATCAGTTATGGCTTGCCGAAATTGAGACCGAGGATGACTAGATTAGAGGAATTTTTTTTGACAAAGGTTATATTATGCTTCAAAAAAAAATCACGGAATGTCTAGAGTGTTGTTGGTAAAGAATGCTCGGCGCATAGAGTAGGAAGTTGCTTGGTTGTATTGGGATGAGGATTTCATTTTGCGGTATCGGAGTGCCAATGAGGCACGAGTGGTTCTGTTCGTTAGGTCAGGTGAGTTGCAGTTTGAATAAGAGTGAATGACTTTCAAGAATGGTTCTAATGTGTTCGAGATTCTACATGGAATAATCGGGTATCTTAAGGTTGTGTATGTGGTTAGAGACTGTATTTTCATTGGAAGAGGTCAAGACTTGTGGCATTTTTATGTTAATTATGGGATTCTATGTATCAGTATCAGGAAAGTAAAGGTAACTGATTTAGATTCGCAGGAAGTTCTTCAGAGTAAAGTATTCTGGAATGTGGTGTTTCTGGGAATATTTGAGAGAGTATTCAGCGGCTTATGGGTCTTAGATAATGTGGTCTTGTACTCGGATCTCGTGTAGTGAGCCTGGGTTGAGGAATTGTGGTGCTACAGCAAGAGGGAATATCAAGTTGAAAATGAATCAGAAAGGAAACTAGATAGATGGAATAGCTTGATAGTAGACCGAATCAGTATGGTAAGGATATGATTAACTCCTTGTGCGTGTTCGAGGTAATAAACTCTTACAAGTATTTTGCAGCAATGCTCTTGGGTTTTGATGGCTTGCTTAGCTTGGCCGAGTTAGAAGGATTCAGTCCTGGTAGGTCTGATTTGCGCAAAGAGAATTCAGAGAGTTCTTGATGGTTTTTACCGCGGTTTGGAGATGTATATTTTTTATGGGCATGCGGAGCATGGGATGTGTAGTGACTTTTCTTCTAGATGGGACCAATGGAAAGTTTTTGATTAGTTGAGTACGTATATTCGTGTGGCTCGGAAGGGAGATGAAGTTCTCATGTTATACTAGGATGGTATGGTATGTGCGGTATGTAGTGGAGGATCGAGATTTGCGTGTGTAGAGTTACAGTTCAGTTCCGAAAGGAAGTTCATAAAACTCTTAGGTAGTGGGTAGCCTCAGATGGTTAAGTGAATGATATTTCTAATTAGAAGTGATTTGACGATAGTATATGTTCAGAAAAAGGGTAATATGATAAAGTGGATGGCACTTCGGTAGTATTGCGGCACTTTCTGGCTAGATTGACCGCTTATATTCGAGTTTTCTTGGTGGCACAGAAGAATGTTTTTGTATCTCTTGTGAAGTGATTGGGTACTAGAGGTGAGTTATATATGAGGGTGGCGGAATTGGGATCAGATATGGTAATTCATGTGTTTTATGGACTTGGAGACTAGGAGTTCTCATATACAAGTTAGATTGTGGTTGTGGATGGCAAAATGTGGGTAAGTTAGTCAGATATTAGTATGTGCTATGATTCAGTCATTGTGGACCTTCGAAGGATTATTTATCGGTTGTGTGTAACTGGAGTTGATGTATGGTCCATTGGTAGACCAATATGGGATATGTGTCCGGCATCGAGACGGTTTTGTTGACTTCGAGTTGCTGTTGGCGGAGAATGTGTTGCTTCGGTTGTTTTGAGCTATTAGCAATTATGGGGATCTATGCGTTACCTTTTAGTGTTGTGAGACATTACGATCTGTTGGTTATAGGTACCTATGGTGCGGTTCTATCGGAGTTTCATAATGGAAGTCGATCGGGAAGAGTAATTGTGTTGGATTAGATAAGATTGTTGGGAACATCAATGAATACAACGGATTCGGTTTCAACATGTTGGAAGGATAATATCGAGGTTTGGCTCAGAAATTTGGTTTGGTATTTGCCATAAAAAAAGTGGCTTCATGAATGGTTGATCTGGGAAATGGTTATGGCTTATTGCGTGTTTCATTATCATTGGCAGTATATGAAAGTGTTGGAATAAGACTTTAGTTGATAAGAGGTTTTCTACCTGTATTCGGTTGTTGCGTACAACTGCTATGAATGGAATTTATCTCTACATATGTTTGAGTTATGTGGTATGTCATATAATTGCACCTGACGATGCATGTATGGGTGAATACAACTTGTTCGGACTTATTCAAAGTATAGATGAGAGATTCTGACCTTATAGATGATTTCAGAAGTGGAAATGTGGTTCTAAAGTTTATGTGCTAGGTTGGATTGTGAAAGTTCAGTTATATTGTGTTATCGGACCTATATGAGATAGGGTGATGTAGGATCACCCCCGGGTATATGCATGGTAAAGTTATTCAGCTATTGGTTGGCTTTTAGAACAACTCTGAGTACGTTCGAGGACGAACATGTGTTTAAGTGGGGGAGGTTGTAACGACCCGACCAGTCGTTTTGAGCTTTTGCATTTCGCTCGCCAGTTCTTGGGCATTACTTGCCTCGTGTGGTGCATTATGACTTATGTAAATCATTGGTGTTGGGTTTCAGGTTAATCAGAATGAATTTGGAAGAATAGTCTCAGTTAAAAGCTTTGAATTTGAAAGGTTTGACAAAGAGTTGGCTTATGTGTAAATGATCTCGGATCGGATTTTTTATGATTTGTCTAGCTCCATTAGTGATTTATGACTTAGGAGCGCGATCGGAATTGGTTTTGGAGGTCCGGTGTGGAATTTGGCTTGAATTGGCAAAAGTAGTATTTTAGCGATTTCCGGTTGATATGTGAGATTTTGATCCAAGGGTCGGAATGGAATTCCGAAGTTTCTGTAGCTTCATTATGTGATTTGGGATGTGTGTGCAAAATTCCATGTCATTCGGAGGTGATTTGGTCGGGTTTTTGATCAAATGCGTGTTTCGGAAGTTTTTGGAAAACTTAGGCTTGAATTCGATGTGAATTGATGGTTTTGATGTTGTTTGATGTGTTTTGTTGATTGGAAAAAGTTTGAATGATGTTATGGGGTGTGTTGGCATGTTTGGTCGGGGTCACATGAGGCTCGGATAAGTTTTGAAAAAGTTTTTGGAAGATTTTTGCCGTTTTGAGCATAAGCACGTAATGATCCAAAGGTCCATTTTTAATTCTCGAGATTGAAATTTGATTTCGAGACTTCTGGAATTTTGATAATGAATTATAGGACTGATCTGGAAAGTTTGGTCCAATTTCATCAAGTCACGATTGGGTTTTTGACGCGAAACATCTGATAATTGTTTAACGAGCGAAATGGATATCGCACTAAGCAAACGAGCTCCGAATTGAGTTTCGACTGAAGGGCCATGTTTGTATCATTATTTTTGACTCATAGGAACAAGAATCATCGAATTCCAAGGTCTCAGGCCCGAGAAATGAATTTTTGAGAAAAATTGTTTTCTGAAAATATTTAAGGAAAATGGAAATGAAATTTGATTAGAAAGTGATGATATCGGGCCCGTATTTTAGTTCTGGTGCCTGGTACAGGTCTTATATATGGTTTAAGCACTTTCTGTAAAGTTTGGTTGAAAACGGATGTCATTTGATGTGTTTCGGACTCAAAATGGAAAATTTGATGTTTTATGAAATTTGAAAGAATTCTTGATTTTAAAGCTTAATTCATGGTATATGACGTTATTTTGGCGATTTGATCGCACGCTTAAGTTCGTAGGATGTCGTTGAGTTAGTGCATATGTTTGGTTAGGAGCCCCGAGGGCTCGGGAGTGTTTCGGAGGTGTCTCAGAGTGATTTCGGACTTAGGAAAATTTGGAGAAAAATTGCAGAAATAGTACCCAGTGAACAGTACCGTGAACAGTAACCGCGCGGGGTGAACAATGATCTGTGAACAGTACCCCTGTGAACAGTGCCGTGTACAGTAACCCTCGTGAACAGTAAACCCGTGAACAGTACCGGACAGAATGTTAAGTTCGGGAGATTTTCCATTTTTAACGATTTGGAGCTCGGATAAGACGATTTTTCGGGAGATTTTCGGAGAGAACAACGGGGTAAGTATTCTTAACTCAATTTTGGTTAGATTACTCGAATGTATTACAAGTTTTGGCATTAAATCCGTGAATTTAGCGGGAAAAGTTAGAAACCCTCTCGGATAGAATTGAGAATTTGAGGGTCAAAATGTTGTGGGAATTTGATAATTTTGGTATGGTTAGACTCGTGGAGAGATAAGGAACCCGTTGATGTAAAAATTTCTGAATTTCGAGATGTGGGCCCGGGGCTCGGGTTTTTGCTAATTTCGAGAATTTTGGTATTTTTCGATTGTTTTGATTGGGCTTTGTTCCCTTATCATATTATGACATATTCCTTCTGATTTTGGATAGATTCGACGCACGTGGAGGCCAATTAGAGGAGCAAAGGCGTCGCGAGCTAAAGAAGTAGCCGGTTTGAGGTGAGTACTTGATGTAAATGATGTCCTGAGGGTTTGAAACCTCGGAATTTCACATCGTAAAGCTATATTGAGGTGACTTGCACGTTGGATAACGGGCGTGGGGTAGAGCACCATTGGGGATTGTGACATGGTCCGTCCCGAGAGATGTTTTTACCGTGTTTTCTACTTGAACTAAATTGAGAATCATCCTTACGTGGATTTAATTGTTACATTTGGGCTTCTTGCCAATTATTTGAATCCTTCAGGGATTGACATCACTGTTTTCGCATACATGCATATCATTTGATCTCAGTCCAAGGTTTTAAATACTGTTTTGCAAACTCAGCCATCTTTCTAAGATTTGAAAACTTAAATGATATTTCTAAATGATATTTCGGGCTGAGAACTACTGTTTTACAAATGCCCAAGGGGCTTATTATGATTTCTGGACTGAGCATGGATCGGGCTGCGCGCCGCAGCAGTGTTACATTGATATTGAGGCTGAGAGCCTGGTTGATTACATTGATATTGAGGCCGAGGGCCTGGTTGATTACATTGATATTGAGGCTGAGGGCCTGGTTAATTACATTGATATTGAGGCCGAGAGCCTGTGTGATTATACTGATATTGATATGAGGCCGAGGGCCTAGATTTGATGCCACGAGATGGCTTGATATTGCGCTTGGGCTGTAGGAGCCCCTCCGGAGTTTGTACACACCCCCAGTGAGCGCCGTCGATGATTAATAAATATGGATGGCTCGGGCTGCACGCCGCAGTGGGTACTAGAGGGTACCGTCATATGCATTGCATTGCACTCATGCATTTATTCCTCATCTGCATTATCCGCCATAATAATTATGTGCTCTTATTTCATTGACTGGTTGCTTCATACTGTTCTGAGCCTGAGGGGCTAATACTGTTCTGAGATACTAAGCCCGAGGGGCTGATACTATTCTGAGATACTGAGCCCGAGGGGCTGATACTGTTCTGAGATACTGAGCCCGAGGGGTAGATTTCTACTTATTATTTTGATACTGAGCCCGAGGGGCAGATTTCTACTTATTATTTTGATACTGAGCCCGAGGGGCAGATTTCTACTCGTTATTTTACTGCCAAATTACCTGTTTTACTGGTTTAAAAGAAATTTCACATGATGTTTCACTGAATTGTTATTTTAAATGATTTCACTGCTTCTGTATAGAGTGTTGTGTGCCTTAACGTGTTTTCTTACCTTCAGTTATTATTTATATTTATTACTCACTGGGTCGGAGTACTCACATTACTCCCTGCACCATGTGTGCAGGTACAGGTATTCCTGAGGCATAGAGCAAGGTTTTTGCTGTTCAGTTTTCATCGGAGTTATCAAGGTAGCTGCATGGCGTTCACAGCCTTGATCTCTCCCATCTATCTCTATCCCTTTATCCCGCATTTTTCCTAGACAGATTTGTAATAGGTGGATATTCTGTATTAGAGGCTCATGTTCGTGACACCGGATTCTATTGAGCTATGTTGTGGTATTCTAATTGAACTTCTGCAGATTTTATTATTATTTATAAACTTGAAAGTAATGACTTAGTAAATTCTCTGTGATATTTATCTAAAATTTGAATAAGAATTTGGGGTAATGTTGTTGAAAGGTCGGGCTTGCCTAGCAGTGTGTTGGGCGCCATCATGACCGGGGTTGGGGTTGTGACAAGTTGGTATCAGAGCCTAGGTTAATTGGTCTCGCGAGTCATAAGCCGATTTAGTAGAGTCTCGCGGATCGGTACGGAGACGTCTGTATTTATCCTCGAGAGGCTGCAGAACCTTTAGGAAAACTTCACATTCTTAAATTCTTATCGTGCGTCCTTGATTCATCTTGAAAAGAAACTTTTGAAATTCCTTCCATGCATTCGTACGCGCGCATGAGCGCTCAGTATCAGATGTGCCTCGATGGCTTGTAATTCCCCGATCGAGGGGCGAGATACGATCTCTATAAATTGATGTTGGGCTAGTCTGAAGGACTTGAGGCCGGATCTTTACCTATGGCTTGAGCACTGAGGTGCTGATTGTGTGAGCAAGTATTTTGAACTTATATGTTCGGTATTGTCCCTATTAGTGGAAGTGACGGTTGAGTAACTATGTGATGAGTATGTTAGTGCTGCGAGATGTATTCATATGATTTAAAAATGACAAGAAGGGTCTGCTGGAAGATAGAAGAACTATTAGATGCTTGAATTCCATCTTGATTCGAGGTATAGGCCCGAGTTATAGGCGTTTGAAGAATCTTTTCATGTTTCCCAGTTGTGAGTGGAAAAAAAAATCATATTGCGGTATGAGTTCAGACTCAGGAAGACTAAGTGACTGCGTATAGTTTATGATGGTGGAAGGCATACATAAATGTTAGTTAAGGCGAAGCAGGTGGGTTATCCCCTGCGAAGAATTTTTGGGGTTGTGTGATCCTTATGTGTCCGTTAGAAGATCTCATTTACCAGTGAAGTATAAGTATTGAAATTTGAATGTGGGACGCTTAAGAGAGTGGGTTTAATTGTTATGAGAGTAAATGCGAGATTTGTAAAAGATATGAAGTACCAGATGGTCTGTGTGCCACGAGCTTATGAAGGTTTGAGTTTAATCTCACTATGGTATTATGGCATCAATAGAGTATAAGCGTTATGAGTTATTGAGTGTGTGTTGATCTATGGCTTCGAGCCAAGTGGGGGAGATGCTATTGATTAGGCAATTGCACGTGGTTAGGCGCTATGTTGGTTCTAGTTTGAGGCGTACCGGTGAATCAGTTATGGCTTGCCGAAATTGAGACCGAGGATGACTCGATTAGAGGAATTTTTTTTTGACAAAGGTTATATTATGCTTAAAAAAAAATCACAGAATGTCTAGAGTGTTGTTGGTAAAGAATGCTCGGCGCATAGAGTAGGAAGTTGCTTGGTTGTATTGGGATGAGGATTTCATTTTGCGGTATCGGAGTATCAATGAGGCATGGGTGGTTCTGTTCGTTAGGTCAGGTGAGTTGCAGTTTGAATAAGAGTGAATGACTTTCAAGAATGGTTCTAATGTGTTCGAGATTCTACAGGGAACAATCGGGTATCTTAAGGTTGTGTATGTGGTTAGAGACTGTATTTTCATTGGAAGAGGTTAAGACTTGTGGCATTTTTATGTTAATTATGGGATTCTATGTATCAGTATCAGGAAAGTAAAGGTAACTGATTTAGATTCGCAGGAAGTTCTTCAGAGTAAAGTATTCTGGAATGTGGTGTTTCTGGGAATATTTGAAAGAGTATTCAGCGGCTTATGGGTCTTAGATAGTGTGGTCTTGTACTCGGGTCTCATGTAGTGAGCCTGGGTTGAGGAATTGTGGTGCTACAGTAAGAGGGAATATCAAGTTGAAAATGAATCAGAAGGGAAACTAGATAGATGGAATAGCTTGATAGTAGACCGAATCAGTATGGTAAGGATATGATTAACTCCTTGTGCGTGTTCGAGGTAATGAGCTCTTACAAGTATTTTGCAGCAATGCTCTTGGGTTTTGATGGCTTGCTTAGCTTGGCCGAGTTAGAAGGATTCAGTCCTGGTAGGTCTGATTTGCGCAAAGAGAATTCGGAGAGTTCTTGATGGTTTTTACCGCGGTTTGGAGATGTATATTTTCTATGGGCATGCGGAGCATGGGATGTGTAGTGACTTTTCTTCTAGATGGGACCAATGGAAAGTTCTTGATTAGTTGAGTACATAAATTCGTGTGGCTCGGAAGGGACATGAAGTTCTCATGTTATACCAGGATGGTATGGTATGTGCGGTATGTAGTGGAGGATCGAGATTTGCGTGTGTAGAGTTACAGTTCAGTTCCGAAAGGAAGTTCATAAAACTCTTAGGTAGCGGGTAGCCTCAGATGGTTAAGGGAATGATATTTCTAATTAGAAGTGATTTGACAATAGTATATGTTCAGAAAAAGGGTAACATGGTAAAGTGGATGGCACTTCGGTAGTATTACGGCACTTTCTGGCTAGATTGACCGCTGATATTCGAGTTTGCTTGGTGGCACAGAAGAATGTTTTTGTATCTCTCGTGAAGTGATTGGGTACTAGAGGTGAGTTATATATGAGGGTGGCGGAATTGGGATCAGATATGGTAATTCATGTGTTTTATGGACTTGGAGACTAGGAGTTCTCATATACAGGTTAGATTGTGGTTATGGATGGCAAAATGTGAGTAAGTTAGTCAGATATTAGTATGTGCTATGATTCAGTCATTGTAGACCTTCGAAGGATTATTTATCGGTTGTGTGTAACTGGAGTTGATGTATGGTCCATTGGTAGACCAATATGGGATATGTGTCCGGCTTCGAGACGGTTTTGTTGACTTCGAGTTGCTATTGGCGGAGGATGTTATAATCAGAAAAGATAACAAAAGTTCCTACCATTATTGCATATGATCATTAACCGAATTAAGTATGATAACTTGACCCCAAAAAAAAGATAAATTTCTTTTTTTATTTTAATTCAAATTTAACAACTTTATCTATAAATTCAAAATTATTCTTTAATTCAAATTCAGTTATATATATAAATTTCTTTTTTTTTTAATTCAAAATTAAAAACTTTATCTATAAATTCAAAATTATTCTTTAATTTAAATTCAGTTATATATATATATGACTAACATAGTCAAATATAAAATAAAGTTACCATATATTATTTGCATTTATTAGCTTGCCACTTGGCTTAACCACAATGCAATTATAATATATGGTAACTTTCTTGCTTTAATATATATATATATAGAATAGATTTAGATAGATATTACAATTTTTATAATTTCCCCCCTTTTTCCCTTATTATTATTATTGCATATTAAATAATTCCCTTGAGGTCCTCTTAGCAACCTCCAAAATAAGACTAGACACATTACATATTATATTCGGTTAATTGGATGTTAATAAACTCTTTTTACCGAATTAATCGACAAATTATTTATTAGAATTAGAGCACGTAGTTCTCTAGTATTATACTATGATATATAAATTATTTGTAAAGAATATTCTATTTTCTCCAATAGTGTCATCAGAGAATTCAGAGTATTGCTTTAAAGATCATTCTTGTTCATGGAAAAAATAGCTAGGCTAATTTTTTCCCAATTGAGAAAATTTGTTGATTATCATCCTAGACACTTAATTTTCAAAAATATTTTGCAATTTCGAATAATGTGTAATACTTTATTTCAATGGTATTTTCTCTCTCTTTTAATTTAAAGAGCTTGAGCAATCCTTTAAGTTTATGATCTTCTACAAAGCTTTGTTAGCATTAAGGGAATAAAATACTCATATATTAAGAACTTTAAAAACCTAGATTTTTCTAAGAGTAACTATTGTGAATTTAACTAAAAATGTACATGTTTTATGAAAGCTAAAGATAATGCGAACATGTCTTATGTCCACTAAGTAGGACATAATATTATTTACACTAACTACTACATATTGGAAAAGAATATGTTATTAAATTATGATCCTTTTTTAATTTACTGAAATCATGCAGCACGATTGGCCATAGTTTATTCAACAATAATTGGCACAGAATTTTCAAAAACTATTGTTATATTTAAGTGAATTGGTAGTGATTACAAGATGGAGAAAGACGTATTAAAAAATTAGATGGAAATTTCTGGGTAAGTATCTAAAAAACTTGCATGTTATTCATGCAACTTATACTATAAAATTAATAATAGTTAGTATAATATTTTAATTTTGTATTAGTAGGAGCGAATAGTTTCAGACAACACATAAATAGAAAATCAAATACATTCATGACTAGTTAGTTAAGCATATATAAGCTCTAAAAGAAGGAAAAAAGAAGATGAAAAATCAAATAATCTATAAAAAGGTGCACTAAACAAGCGAAAGCTATGTTATTTAAGAAAAATAATATAAAAATTTACACGAAACTTAAAACTTTAAATTAAACGTCAATCTATCTAATACTAAGTGTCGTTGTAACTTTGAAATATATATATATATATATATATATATATATATATATATATATATATATATATATATATATATATATATATATATATATATATATATATATATATATATATATATATATATATATATATATATATATATATATATATATATATATATATATATATATATATATATATATATATATATATATATATATATATATATATATATATATATATATATATATATATATATATATATATATATATATATATATATATATATATATATATATATATATATATATATATATATATATATATATATATATATATATATATATATATATATATATATATATATATATATATATATATATATATATATATATATATATATATATATATATATATATATATATATATATATATATATATATATATATATATATATATATATATATATATATATATATATATATATATATATATATATATATATATTTTTTAATGAGTTGAAGATAAATATATTTTAAGCTTTTAACCTAAAGTTCAGAATGTATCATCTATATTTAATAATTTATTTATTTCATAATGGATAATCCAAAGTGTCTGTTTAAACTAAGTTTTCAGAATTTTAAACAAGTATACAATAAAAATAATTTTTTAAAGGCTAAAATATAAAATCTATATTTATATATCTATATATATATTAAAGCAAGAAAGTTTGCATTGTAGTTAAGCCAAATGGCAAGCTACTATAAAGCCACTTAGCAATCTTAAATTTAAGATTGTGGGAGATTATCAAATAATAAAATATCACTTAAGAACTATATATGGAATTCCATTTATTGAAATTAAATTGAAATAAGAATTCTTTTTAAAAAATAAAGTTCAATCATTCTACTAATATTTTCTAACTGTAATTTTTTATTTGGAAAGTAAAGAATTTTGATACCAATAGTATTTTGATTCCTTTTCTAATATCGAGTGAGAAGAATATATCCTATCGTAATTTAATGTGTAATTTTAATTTATTGTAAAAATTCAATACTTTTTAATGAGTTGAAGATAAATATATTTTAAGCTTTTAACCTAAAGTTCATAATGTATCTATATTTAATAATTTATTTATTTCATAATGGATAATCCAACGTGTCTATTTTAGACTAAGTTTTCTGAATTTTAAACAAGTATACAATAGATAATTTTTAAATTGCTAAAATATCAAATGAAGATAATAAATAAATGGTGCTCAAAAATACTATTGATAAATTTAAATATTAATTTGAGTAGTAGAATAAAAACTAAATGAATATAATTTTTATTACAAGAAAAAGAAAAACTAAATTCATCTATTAATGGGAGTTGTGGACTATATATGAACAACTCTAAGTTATGGGTAATGCAATAACATGAACAAGGAATCAAAAAAAGAAGAAAAAATATGCAATTAAATAATTTCAGTAGCAGATGTATATGTAATGATAAGACTTTTTGATCTTTGAGAAGAGAAAGCTTTTAAAATGTTAATGATCTAGGTCATACTATATAAATATGATACACGTACTTAAAACCATTATAATAGATAAAACTAAAAAAATATAAACAATTGACATAATTCCGAGAAACAAATTTTAAAAAATTAAATATAACTAACAACAACAACAACAACCCAGTATAATCCCACTTAGTGGGGTCTGGGGAGGGTAGTTTGTACGCAGACCTTACCCCTACCCTGGGGTAGAGAGGCTGTTTCCAAATAGACCCCCGACATCCTTCCCTCCAAGAACTTCCCACCTTAACTAAAATTATTATATAGTTAATTTAAATGGAAATTTAAAGCCAAACTTCCATATAAATGAAATAATTATATAAAATTTTATAGTAGAGGGAATAATATGGGGGAGGGGGTATAAAGATAGTGTGGGTAAATTAATACTTTTAATTAATTTAAAAATAAATCTATATCTCTCGCTCAATTAGCATTTTCAGTTTTGAGAATCAAGACGTGTGATGTATGTCGTTTGGAGTCGAATACTTTTAAAATGATTCTCAGAAAGAGAATGGTCACATAAATATAGTTCGATTCTATCAATGTTTAAAGCAACTCCAATAATGTTGGAAGGGAATTGATCAACCATAAAATTACACAAGAATAAAGGAACTAATGACATACATTTCTGTAGGGATAATGTTTTAAACTATGAATCAACTCAGACATTGGCTGAACAAATGTCAATTGTGTTGCCTTACGGTAAAATTAATTATCCAATTCTTTATAATTTATTTTATATCTCAATTGTTTGGAAGTAATACATACATTTTTTTTATTTTTCTATTAGTGCTAACAGTTGCTATGCTAAATAGATAAGGGAGGATAGATTCTTCTCTAATGGCTTAGGTATGGACAATAACTTTTTAGCCCGTTGTTAATATTTATGTTCTCTCAAATTGTATGAGCTAATTGATTGAGCAAACGATGGGGTCGACATATATATATCTGTATGTGTGTGTGTGTGTGTCAATTAGAATGAAATAGATTTGCATAGGGTAAACACATAGATGAATATAATTGCACTATTTGGAATTGCTATTTACACAAAATAAAATGAATTACAAAAATCATAAGGTAAGATTCATTTAGTTAAGAATTACATGTAAGAACTCATTTTTTTTTTAGTACATGTGCATCATAGAAGAAAAATATTTTGAAGTAGGTTAATATTTACTTAATTATAATATATTAATCTTAATTATATCCCAAAGGTATCATTTAAATTGTTAAAAATAAAATGACTTTAATTGTGTGGTTAAAATTGAGTTAACTGGCAAAATTATTGAGTAAATTGCGATCCAACTATTTTATAAGCTGGTAACTCTCAAAAGTTAGAATATATTGGTTGTTAATAAATTATCATGTATGTATATATTTATTTGTCATTGTATAATTTTCGGTTGGTAGAAGTTGATGTTGATACGTTATATTTTTATAATTTAAATTAAGATATTACTAAATGTATTTTTATTTGTTATTACTCTATTTAGTATGACTTCACCCAATTTTAATATAGATGAGATAATTTGACTTGACACGAAATTTAAGAACGAAAAAGAAAACTTTTGAAACTTATGATTCTAACAGTTTTGTGGGGCCATGATATTTGTATGTGTGTAAAAACTTCTCATAATATGTAAAATGAGTAAAATAAAAAGTTTAAAGTTGAATTATTTTCAAATACATAAATGTGTCATTCTTTTGGAACAGACTAATAAGAAAAATATTTTATGTAAATTGAAAGAGAATGAGTATTTATTTTTGAATCATATTGTATTTTTATTTGTTTGTATCACCGACTGCATATGAGGTTATAATATTTAAGTTTATGTTAATAGTTATTCATATAATTTGTTCTTTTTAATTTATAGAATTTAGGAAAATTATAATATTAACCGCATATCGTACGGATACTAATACTAGTACTATATTACAACGAGAATGCAACAAACTTGTACACGTACATGTACAGATACAGAGAAATATGATTGGTGTTAAAACATTTTAAATCTTACCCCCACCAAAAAACAGTTCACAAAAAGAAATGAAACTGTTACACAAATATTCGGCCAAATTTAATATTTACTAACATATGAAGTGCCGTGTTGAGACAAAATATACTTGGCTTATATGATATGTAGTTCACAGTAAGTAGGTAAAGTGGTTGGTGAGTCAGAAATTGTGTGACAAAGTGCATAAAAATGGGTAGAGAGTCAAATGAAAGGGAAGTGTACTTTGAGTTTATTCACAATAAATTTAATTCTCTACGAATAGTTGTCTAAGTTTTGGTCAAAAGGCTGTGGTTGGTGAAAAGGAACCATTTGAGGGATGTGTTGAGTGTGGGCTCAATAAGTTGGTAGGTAGTGACAAATTAAAGTAAAAATAGCACGGTATAACCAGTTTTCGGACTGGTCATTCAAAAATAGTCAGCGTTTACGAAGTCCATGAAAAATAGCCACTACTTTGCTGCAACAGAGACCGGTCCAACATAATATATTGGAGTTCGGTGCAGCTGTGTATGAACTCCAGCATATTATGCTGGACCGGTATACTTTGCTGACTCCAGTATAATATACAGGAGACGTGTCACGACCCGGATTTCCCACCATCGGGTGTCGTGATGGCGCCTACTATCGGAGCTAGGCAAGCCAAATATTTAAAACACCTTTCCTGCTTTCTTTCAAACAATATAATAAACGAGACAAAATTTAAGCGGAAGACTTTAAATCTAAAGCAACTGAAAACCAAAAGTGCGGAAGTTTAATACACATCACTACCCAAGGTCTGGTGTCACTAGCTCACGGACTACTACAGAATACTACAAACAATGTCTGAAAGGAAATACATCATGTTTGTCTGATACAAGATGAACAAACGAAAAACATGGAAAGGGACTTCGGCCTGCGAACGCCAGCTAGGCTACCTCGAGAGTCCCTGGACTGAAGACAGCTCCCAGGAATCCTACTGCTGCGGTGCGTAAGCTGCTCCCTGATCTGTGCACCAAAAATGCACAGAGTGTAGCATCAGCACAACCGACCCCATGTGCTGGTAAGTGCCTGGCCTAACCCCGGCGAAGTAGTGACGAGGCTAGACAGTACCTACCACAATTAACCTGTACAGATATATATACAACAAGTGCAAGAAAACAATAACAAGATAATACAAAGTAAAACTGGGAGGGGACATGCTATCGGGGAGTAACAGATAAAAATGAAATATCGGAAATAAACAGAAGAAACTCCGGTTCTCATGATGTATATATATATATATATATATATATATATATATATATATATATAAGTGGACGGCGTGCCACACGATCCCATAATATCATATATAAGTGGACGGCGTGCCACACGATCCCATAATATCATATATAAGTGGACGGCGTGCCACACGATCCCATAATATCATATATAAGTGGACGGCGTGCCACACGATCCCATAATATCATATATAAGTGGACGGCGTGCCACACGATCCCATAATATCATATATAAGTGGACGGCGTGCCACACGATCCCATAATATCATATATAAGTGGACGGCGTGCCACACGATCCCATAATATCATATATAAGTGGACGGCGTGCCACACGATCCCATAATATCATATATAAGTGGACGGCGTGCCACACGATCCCATAATATCATATATAAGTGGACGGCGTGCCACACGATCCCATAATATAGTTCATAATATCTGCCTTCATATAGTAGATCCCTCAGGGGAGAATAACAACTCAATACCTTTAACCCGGCAAGGGTACAGCTAACAACCCAAAATATCCCGACAAGGGAGAATCTATATATCAGTCTACACATCCCGGCAAGGGAGTATTCACAACACATTCTCCTTTTTAAATCAATTCTTCCCCAACTAACACATTATTCACAACACATTCTCCTTTTAAATCATTCTTCCTCAACCGTTCACATTATATGAAACTTATCAAATAAACAAGGAGCTTGTGTCACATTATTCGAATTAAAAGCAATCAAGACTCACGGTCATGCTAGACTCCGGTGCATAGATAACCGTCACCATGCCTATACACCGTACTCCACATTAGCAAGTAGCAAATATCATCCTAATCCTATTCCCTCAAGCCAAAGTTAGAACAAACACTTACCTCGAATGCTCCAAACTCAACTCACGCTTCTAGTATAGCTTTACCTCTTGATTCCACCACCAATCCGCTCGAATCTAGTCATAAGTTACTTAATCACATTAATAATTACTAAATGAATCATCCCCAATGCATGAAAATAGATTTTTCAAGGTTTTTCCCAAAAAGGTCAAAAATACCCCCGAACCCACGTGGTCGAAACTCGAGGTTCGGACCAAAACCCGGTTACTCATTCCCCCATGAATCCAAATATATGATTTGTTTTTAAATCGGACCCCAAATTGAGGTCCAACTTCTCAATTTATAGAAAACCTAGGTTCTACCCAAAACACCCAATTTTCCCCATGAAAATCTTTAATTTGAAGTTGAAATTATGTTAAAAGATATTAAGGAATAAAGAAATTAAGTTAGAAATCACTTACCAATCGTTTTGAAGAAGAAAAGTTATTTGGAAAATCGCCTCTTAGGTTTTGGGTTTTTGAAAAGTGGAAAAATGACTAAAAATTCCGAATTTATACATTTTTCTGAGGGCTAGCGCGGACCGCACAGAAATGCACCGCGACCGCGCCGAGGGAGGGGAGAAGTGGGCTCTCTCTGAACCCACCCAGCGCGGACCGCACTGATTTGGTGCGCGGCCGCGCTGGTCGACCCTCTGAACCCCACCACGCGGACCGCACAGAAAAGCACCGTGGCCGCGTGGCTGCCAGCGCGGACCGCGCGGAAATGGACGCGGCCGCGCTGGGCCTGCAACATCTGAACCTGTATATTTTTTTTCTAAGTCTAAGACCTCCCGGGCCCCATTCAAAACTCACCCGAGCCCTCGGGGGCTCCAAACCAAACATGCACACAACCTTAAAAACATCTTACGGACTTACTCGTGCGATCAAATCGCTAAAATAACGTCATATACATAGGATCAAGCCTCAAACACATGATTTTCTTTCTTCAACTTTCATAACTCAAATTCTCCATTTTTAGTCCGAAACACGTCATATGACGTCCGTTTTTAGCCAAACTTTACAGATAGTGCTTAACACATATTTAAGACTTGTACCGGGCGTCGGAACCAAAATACGAGCCCGATACCTATATTTTCTAACCCCTTTTTCATTTCAAATTTTCATATCAAATTTCAGAAAAACAATTTCTTTCAAAAATTCATTTCTCGGGCTTGGGACCTCAGAATTTGATTCCGGGCACACGCCCAAGTCCCGTATTTTTCTACGGACCCTCCGGGACCGTCGAATCACAGGTCCGGGTCCGTTTACCCAAAATATTGACCGAAGTCATCATTATGCATATTAATACCAATATTCATCAAATGTTTCACATAATTCACATATTCTAACATCAAAACTTTCCGGCTACGCGCCCGAACTGTGCACGCCAATCGAGGCAACTAAAAGCGAGGTTTTCAAGGCCTCGAAAGCGCGAAACAAGGAAGAACTATGGTGATGACCCCTTCGGGTCGCCACAAGACTGGAGCACCGGTGCTCCAAACTCCAGTATATTATACTGGACAATTATACTTGTTGGAACTCCATCATATTATGCTGGAGTTCCAGTATAATATACTGGCGTATTTTCGGGTTTTGAACAATGTTTTCGCTCAGATTTATCTTTACATGAAAAGAGGCTAAATTTCGATTACTTTTGAAACTGAGCTATTTTTGAACGACCAGTTGTAAATCTAGATATTTTTGAATTTCACGCCAAATTAAAGTAGATTACGTGCTTAGATTAGATTATATTGAAAGCCAACGAAATTGACATGTCACTTGTAATAATAGACATAAAAAATGTCAAAATTCATCAACTAACAATTTTGGTTACATTTGGTGTTACTTGTCGAGATAAACTTGTAATTTTATAATATGGAAATTGTAGGTTGAAATTAGACAGCAAATTTGAGGAGCACTACCTAGTTAACTCATCATTACATGAAATTAGTTTATATTAGGTGAAGTTAGTCCTCTTCCTGTGCCAGTTGAAAGATGGATTTAGGTCAATTTGCTTTGTTCAAGTTTTTCGGATCTGGTTTTGGTACAATTTTTGGAAATAAATTTGAAAAATACGTATTGGATTAGTTTTTTTTTTTTAGAAAACGCCCGTTTTTTGAGAATATTCGTATATGTTAGTTTTTGGAAAACCTGATAGGGACTGATTTGATTTTTGACAAACACTTTTGGTTCGATTTTTTGAAACAAAAATTTGATTTAATCCAAATGACATTGCTTTCATTTTTGGAGAAGTTTGGGGATTGTGTTAATTGTATCATCACAAATTAAAGTTTGGGGAATTAAAAGCCACAATCAAAATTCTAGGCTCTCATATTTACCAATTACCAGTTCCAACTTTGAGGAGCCTCTATCTGCATATAAATTTTTTATATGCACTGTGAGTAAGAGTACGGAGTAGAATTAATATATAAAAAGTAAAGTAAAGAATAAAATATGATTTTTTTTTTGGTTAAACTGAAAATTTTATTTAACCAAGTGTAAATATGTACAACTACCCGCTCATTGGACTCTAGAGTCGGATCTCACAAAAATAACCTATCCTTCGTAACACTTAAGTTCCACAGCCAGAAGTCAGACTATATGCTAATATGGATATCTATTCATCCTATCTAGTATTGCCATATCTAGTATTGCCATCCATTTACAGTGTCTTTCTCCCATAATGTGCAATTGTAAGACAATTTCTCTAACTCTATCCCTATTCTCTTTCCTTGGATTTTGAAATCTTCTAAGGTTCCTTTCCATCCATATATGATAGACTGCTGTTGCGATTGCACTCCCAAATATTTTCCATTGTATGTTCCTGCTCCTTGTTTCTGTAGACAACCAATCGACTTCTTACTGCCACCTGCCTATTTGTCTATTAGTAACAAATAATCCTAGCAGGTTCTGCCATATAAACTTCGAATAAGGGCATTCGAAGAACAAATGATCATGTGTTTCCTCTTTATCAGTTGTACAGAGGACACATGCCTTGGGTATTAGTATACCCCATTTGGTTAATTTATCCATTGTTGTTAATCTCTGGTGAATTGCCATCCACAAAGGAATTGATGTCGAGGCAGAATGCCTTGTGTCATGATTAATGCCTTCCATGAAACCTTTGGAAGTTGTGGTTGGATTGAAATATATGCTTTGCTAATATTGTATTTCCCCTGAGCAACATAAGCCTTCAGTTCTTGGATTCTAGTAATTAACCCTTTTCTAGCCTCGAAAATCTTCCTCACCAACTAGCTAGCATGTTTAGGTGTTCCATGTTCTCTAAGTCCTCCTTCTTTATATAGTGATTGAGAATCCACATGACCCAGAGTTTGTCTTTCATTTGTGCGAGTGCCCACAGAAGTTTGCATATTGCTGCTCTATTCCATATAATAAAATTGATGATGTTAAGCCCACATGCTGCTTTTGGCCTACATATGGTGTCCATGCAATATGAGCTTTCATATTTTAATAAATAAAATATAATTATTTAATAATAAGGAAGGGCAAGAAAAAAGAAAAAAAATAAGGTAACTGAAATAACCCGATTTACTGCAACTCACTGGAACTAACATTTGTATTAACCACTCAACTAGAATTACAAGTAAACTGAATTAGGAGAATATTAATAGAGCGGTATTGGAAACTAACTGGAAGGAGGACATGAGAAGAGAGAATTACTGAATGAGATAAGCAGATAGAGTTTCCAATGTCACAAGTCTCCTCTAATATTCTTGTTGATAGCTATATATAACTAACAAGTATCTTCACATGCTACCCTTCACGTACTCCGCTTCACGCAATTTCATCACCAAGTTCCAATTACAAAATCAATTAACTTTTTAGGCAAAGCCTTCATCCTTCTGAGTGTTTTCCCCTTTAGCTAACTGTGTACGTCCACTATGGCATCTGACGTGTCTCCCACATCATCTTTGTAGGTCACAACAATACTCCCCTCATGCGAAAGAACCTTGTCCTCAAGGTTCAGAGAAACATCAGAGTGAAGTTCAACAGTACCTATGAGCTGCAAGGGTGTATCTGCTGATCAGGTGTCCCAATTTAGCGCTTGAGCATCGAAATATAGAGCACCGGGAGGATACAAGCTGCATCTGGTAACTCCAGCTTGTATGCGACCTCGCCAATTCTCTTAAGGACCTTAAAGGGACCAAAGTAACACCTGCCTAGCTTGGGATGTTGTTGCAGTTGCACAGATTTTGACAATAAGGTTTGAGCTTAACATACACCTTGTCACACCCCTTTTATCACCCGCAAAATACTATTGTGAAAAAAAATATTTTTTTCCATTAAAGTGACAAATTTGAGTAGGGATTATTTTATTTACAGAGTCGCCACTTGGAATTGATTTTTGGGTATTCCAAGTTACCTTTTATTTGAATCCTTAATCAAAGGAAAGTTGACTCTATTTATTATTGGTTCGCAAAAATAGGAGACAAGGTAAGGAATTATGTTGACCAGGGAGAAGGTGTAAATCACTCCCTGAATTTCGTGGTTCTAGCAGGACCGCTTTATTGACTTAAACTTGGCTAGAATTAATTTTACATAAACTCTAATTTATTTGATTTTCATGCTTTTCCTATGTCCGCTTTTATTGTTGATGACTTTATTAATTTTAAACTAGGACGAGTACTGCCTACCGTAGCTTACACTAACCAAGCGAGTATCCCCGACCTTAGTTCGTGTGTCGCACCTAGAATTGGAGCCTACTCGAAGCTAATCAAAATAACAAACTTTTATTTATTTGAAAGAATTGAAACAAGCCGTGTCCTCACGACCTTACCATTTTATTTATGTCTTTGTTCTGAAGCGAGCCTTCCTGACATTGGTTAAGACGAAATTAATTATCTTTGTTAAATCTATTACCTTGGGGTTAGATTATGAAAAATAACTATTCATCTTTATTGTGAAAGAAAATGCCTCTTTGTAGCTTAATGGTGATAAGACAATATATGGATATTATTGATATTGGACCTTACTTATAACTTTATAATTGTTGTTGTTAATTAAAAGATGAAAGTAGTATAATCGAAGTATTTTAATAAAATTATATACTTACATTCATGCCTCTAATATGCCTAACGCTTTTGAAATTGTTTGTTGGAAGTGACTCAAGTACATGCCTATCTATCCCCCACAACCTGTGACCTACACCATCCCGGCCCAATAACCACTCTTTCTACTCTAACATCAGATCCCACGTCTGTTGAAGCCCAAAACCCCATACAAGTAACACACCCTAACCTTTCAAACCACCGTAACTTACACGAAATTACCACTACTTAATTCTCTATCAAATCAACCGACTCCCTCACCCTCTCAGGCACAACCAACTTCAGTAACATCATCATTAAACACTACTACCCCCAATACTACACTGCATACGACCACTACCCATAATACTACTTCACAACACACACAATCCCTCCATGAACAGATCTCACCTCAGCTTTTACCACCGGAGAACCATCTCTTTCACAAATACCAACCTCCTTCAACATCCAGTGTTCCTCCACACACTCACCATGCCACCACCCAACGAACCCCATCCCCAGCCTACACCCATATACATAACTCAGTACTCACCACTACAAATGTATCCATAGTCCTGGCTAGAGATGAGCCTACAAGAGCATGCATTGACCTTCACGATGGAAATCGACAACCAGGATGTCATCATAATGATCCAGAACCCGACGGACATAGCACAAATAGTTACGGAGGGGATGCGTATGGGGTGATGTTATACAACCAATTCCACTAGGCCATGCACCCACCGTCAGCTCTCCCCCAACAATCACAAATGACCACACCACTCCCACCACCACTGTCCATGCATGCTCCACCACAAACACCAATCAACACACTAGAGCTCCCATTCTACCCACGACAACAACTACCATAAGCCTTTGTCCCATGGATTTATCCACGCTCCTCCATAGCTCCAATAATACCCTTACATGCATAGGCCTCCCCGTATCAACCTCTCACCCCTTCATCGAGCCCAGTTCAACCTCCCACTCTACTTCAAGAAGAACTCGATGAAATAGCACAACTGGAGGTGGCAGCCACCATGGCAGAGATACGAGAGGCACTTCCAATCTTATGATATCTCAATGGCAACAAAACCTACGTCCTAAAAGAACAGTACGAACGAAAGGTGATCATCACCTGCCCTCCAGAACTCCTAAGTGTCTCACTCAATATCCGTCCAACAAGGAACCCAGAAGTGGGCAAATATGCTATAGTGCTAATCCCAACACTGATGACCAGACCTTCCACGTTGGAGAGGGACTCTCTAGCCGACATATTCAATAATCAATCCATGCAATTCGTCATTTGGAATTGTCGAGGAGCACAGTCCCCTGATTTCAAACGTAACTTCAGATCTAACTTAACTATCATAAGCCTGCATTGGTTGCACTGCTAGAAACACACATGCAAGACCATGAGTCGCTTAAACAAGAGTTTGGGATTTCACATTTGGCCCAGTCACCAGCTCAAGGCATTGCTGGAGGTATAGCTCTACTATGGTAGACTGATGAACTTCACTTAGATCAAGTAGCTGCCACGAGCCAAGAAATTCATTCCATTGTCCAGGTACACCCCAACCCTAACCCATGGCTGTTATCCGTTATTTATGCAAAAAATGATATACATGCACGTACTGTTCTATGGGACAATCTTCGTATTTTACATGCCAACATTAATTTACCCTGGTTAATTGGTGGCGACTTTAACGAAATTATTAACTCAACTGAAAAAATTGGAGGCCTTCATATAAATAATAGAAGGAGTGATAACTTTTTGGCTTATCTTAACCAATGTAAATTAATTGACTTAGGCTACACCGGTGGTAAATATACTTGGTCCAATAATAGAAATATCTCCCATCGTATCTTAGAAAGGTTGGATAGATGTTTAGCTAACTATGATTGGTTTACCATTTTCCCTGAATCCTTAGTTCATCACCTCCCTCGAAAGCACTCTGATCATATCCCGTTATTACTTAATCTAAAAAAACACAAAGCTCCTCAGGACAAAATATTTCGTTTCGAAACGATGTGGACCACCCACCCCCAATTTACTTCTCCCATCACCTATAATTGGACTCTTAATAAGCCCTTACTCACTGCCGTTAAGGACTTTACCACTCATATTCAAGAATGGAATCAAACCACTTTTGGGAATATTTTTCATAAAAAAAATTCTCTTGGCAAGGCTTCAAGGTATCCAAAATTCTCCTAAATATATCAATAGTCAATTCTTACAAAACCTATAAACTGACCTAATAGCCCAATACAATGACTTACTAAAACTAGAAGAAGATTTTTGGAAATTGAAATCTAGAATAAGTTGGCTACAAGAGGGGGACGCCAATACAAAATTTTTCCACCTTACTACTTTAAAGCGTCATAGACCTAACCGCATTACTACTCTACAAGATTCAGTGGGTAATTGGATCTTAGACCAACGTGATATTAACCTCTATATAGAGGATCATTACCATGGACTATTCACCACCAGTCACACCCACAATACCATTCCTAAGTTCCAAGCCACGCACCATTCCATCACCCCTACTGACCTTTTAAAACTTGCTGCACCAATCACAACTTTAGAAATCACCACAAAACTACAAACTTTCCAACCCTTTAAAGCCCTAGGACCGGATGGCCTCCATCCATTTTTTTCCAAACCTATTGGCCACTTGTCAATCACTCTGTGGTTTCTTTTTGTAAGGAAATATTCAATACACAACAATTACCCCTGAATTAAATAAAACTTATCTATGTCTCATTTCAAAAACACAACCACCCTCCCTCATTACCCAATATAGGTCTATCAGTCTTTGCAACACAATATACAAGTTAATTACTAAAATTATTATTTTTCGTATTAAACCAAATTAGCTACTATCATCAGTCCGGAACAATCAGCTTTCTTGCCTAACCGTAGAGCCTCTAATAATGCGCTTCTTGTTCAAGAAATTATGCCCCACTTCAAGAAGAAAAGAGGTGCTAAATCTTCTTTTCTCCTCAAACTAAACCTAGAAAAGGCCTTTGATAAATTAGAATGTTGATTCATCCACGAAACCCTTCATTACTTTAAATTTCCCCCTAAGTTAATCAAATTAATCATGTCTTGCATCATAACTTCTTCAATATCCATTCTCACCCTTCTTCTCACCTTCAAGAGGTATTAGACAGGGGGATCTCCTATCACCAGACATATTTATACTATGTATGAAAATGCTCTCACGAAAAATACACATGGAGGTAGACTACCAAAAATGGAAACCCATCAAATTATCACGACAAGGCCCACCAATCTCTCACCTTTTATTTGCTGATGACATCACTATTCTTTCTAAGAATAATTCAAATAGCATTAACTCCATCATAGATACCCTAAATTTCTTTACTCAAGTCTCTGGACTCACTATAAATTACAATAAATCAAAAAATTTCTTCTCAAATAACAACTCCCAAATTGCTAAAGATATAGTGAACACTTCCTTTCACATGAAGGAAGGATCAAAATTTGGCAAATTCTTAGGATATCCTATTTTCACAAAGAAGCCCAAGACTGCTGACTTCCAATTCTTGTTAGACAACTTTAAGAATAGACTAGCGGGATGGAAAACAAATTATCTCACCATGGCAGGTAGAACCACTCTTATTAAATCAACCCTAAATTGCCTACCCAATCATGTAATTCAAATGATCAAGATCCCCGCTTATATTACCAAAAGGTTAGATCAATATCAGCGTAACTTTCTTTGGGGATCCACATCTCAACATTGTAAATTACACCTTATAAACTGGACAACCGTTCAACAACCAAAACCTAGTGGAGGCCTGGAAATACAAAATTTAGCTGCCAAAAATAGTGCTTTACTAGGCTCCCTAGCCTGGAGATTGTTTAATTCTTCCTCATCCCACTGGGCTTCCATTATAATTTTCAAGTGCTCACACTCACTAGCTTCTACTTATACCTCATCTACTTGGAAAGCCATCCAACACGGATGGGCCTCATGTCAACTTGGTATCCGCTGGCATGTTGTCAATGGCACCCATATCAAATTTTGGACCGAGCCTTGGATCGGAACTAACCTCGTACTCAAAAACTTAATTGCAGGACCTTTGCCCAGAAATGACCACTACTCCACACTACAATCCTATATACACGGGAACTCCCTCAACATTTCTTAAATATCTTTTGAGCTCCCTCCTGATTTAAACCACCAACTTCAAAACCACTATATCCCTTACCTCACTAAGCCCCAATCTCATAATCACATTTACTGGAGCCTCACACCCAACGGACAATTCTCGGTTAAATCCCTATATCAACAACTACATACCACATCAGAAAACCACTCCTTCAATTGGTTATGGAAACTACAACTACCTCAAAAGATCAAACATTTCCTTTGGCAAATGTCCCACCATCGATTACCCATGGCTAGTTACCTCTACACTATCCATGTCACTCGCAATCCTTTATGCCCAGTCTACCAATACTCGGATGAAACTATAGCACATTTATTTTTTGAATGTCACCAAGCAAAAATAGTATGGCAACAACTAGGCATTCAACATCAAAACCTACATGTTCAACAACTCCATGAACAAACTGCTTTAAAACTCTCGCGTATCATTCTCCATAATAACCTTACTACCACTATAACGATCTCTCCTACTATCATTTGATATGCTTTATGGCACATATGGAACAGTCGCAATCGCCTAGTTTTTGACAATGCCAATTGCCCTCCAAATATTCAACACATTCTAGGTCAAGCTGCTGAGTATTACCATCTAGGTGTTACACATAGCACACACAATAACACTCCCACATACACAGATGTTAATTGGAATCCTCCTTCACATAGGATGTATAAATTAAATTCGAATGGTGCTTATACTTTCAAACACAACAAAAGGGGGTTTGGGGGTGTAATTAGAGATTCCATGGGTAATTGGGTTATAGGGTATACGAGTACAAGGTCAACAGAAAATCATCACTACATGGAAATTACTAGCCTACTTGAAGGTACCTCCTCCAACAGCTGGATAGACCATGTGTTACATCCCGCATTTTCGTATGTTAAAGTTTTGTCGTAAGTTAATCGACGCAAGTTTGGGGATGAGATTATTTGAGATTTTAAGTATTATGCTATTTCAAATAAGTGATAAGTAAATTCGTGAAGGTGAGAGGGGAGCCAAGTCAAAGAAAATGAATTTTCGTCCAAGTTGGGCATGTTGGGGTAAAATATGGCCCGAGCTAAAATACTCGGTATTTATGGACTAGTGCCATACAAGGTAATACATGGCCATGATAGTAAGGTGTACAAGGTATGTTAAAAGTGAGTAATACTTTAAGTAAGTGGGAATAATTCTTAATTTTACGAGTAATTGATTAATTACCTGGTAACAGAACACTACCCAGTTAACTAATAAGTGGATAAAAATTAATAATCTCCACCCCACCCTCCCACATGACAATAGGCCAAATATATGACTAATTGGTCATACATTCTTAGTGTCAAGAAACGTGTAATTCATTTAGTATGCTTACTAAAGACTTAGAAAAGCTTGGTCTTTATGCTTAGTTATGAATTAAAGTCATATATATACTTATCAAAGACTTAGAAAAGCTTGATCTTTATCCTTAGTTCATGTAGACAGAATAAGAATGCAATTTTAAGTCTTTCTTGATAAGTTCAATACTCCAAGCAAAGACGCCAAGTTTTCAAAACTATCCAAGGAAGTTCTTGCAATCAGTTAACGAGAATTGATTAGAACCGTAACAACATAAAATTTTGCGGTTCAAAAGGGGTACGGTGTAATCTTCTCCAAGAATATTATACTGAGTTTTCCCCACTCCAGGTATGTTAAGGCTATCCCTTCTTTCTTTTGGCATGATCCATACGATACGAACGAAACGTGCAAATGCACAAATTCCATAAATGACTCTATTCATAGAAGTATTATGTTCCTAAATTTTCACGTATCATAATATTTTATCATCTGTTCATGGGTTTCAGAAAAATATGAAAGTTGAAAAAAAAGGTTTACTTTATCATATTGCTCAAGATAAAATGGTCTTATGAATTTCCAAAAGATTTTATTAACGTACTTTTCATGCATTGCATTCATGTGCATTGAACCATGACCAGATGACGTTATATACGCGTATATATATATATATATATATATATATATATATATGTATGTATGTATGTATGTATGAATATGGGATAAGGAAAAAGGTTACGGCGTTATATACGCACCACACCTGATTAGCTGGTATATGATGATGATGTTGCCCACAGTGGCTGAAATATGATTCAAACGGCGTTATATACGCGTATAGATGTAAATATGTATGCATGTATATGGGATATGAGAAAGGTTATGGCGTTATATACGCACCACCACCTGATCAGCTGGTATACGATGTTGATTTTGCCCACAGTGGCCGATATGATATGATGGGATGCCCTCAGAGGCTGATGATGTTATGAAACATGTACCTATGCACGACATGACATTCATACATATGCATGACGTTAAAAGTAATTTATGATTTACAAAGTTGTTCCGACTTACAGGTTGAGTCATGTACTCTATATGTCTTCCATGTCTCTTATGTATTTATTTATGTGCCTTACATACTCGGTACATTATTCATACTGACGTCCCTTTTACTTGGGGACGTTGCATTTCATGCCCGCAGGTCCCGATAGATAGGTCGAGAGCCCTCCAAGTAGGCTATCAGCTTAACGGAAGATGTTGGTGTACTCCATTTGCTTCGGACTACTAATAAAGGCGGGTAAGAAAGAGAGGTGAGGTGACTAGCTTAGTAACTTTATTCAATCTAAAAGGTTGGCCCAATGCCCTATCCGCCTTTAAGTGAAGGGGCGCATCCACCGGTGATGGCAGCGGGAAAGACGGGAGCACGAACGAGGTAGCTTATGCTTTTTTCATCCTCACTACCTGGTTTATAGTAGAATCTGGGGAGTTACTCGTTTGGTTAGTATGATTTAGACGTGTATTATTTGGTAAGAACGTGTATTCTTATAACATACTCGTTTGGTTAGTATGTTGGCCTATTAGGCTCATATGTCATGTATATATGATAATGTAATAAGAAAAATACATTATGTTGGTACTCGGTTGAGTAAGGTACTGGGTGCCCGTCGCGACCCATCGGTTTGGGTCGTGACAAAAGTGGTATCAGAGCAGTTCTATCCTAGGGAGTCTACAAGCCGTGTCTAGTAGAGTCTTGTTTATGGGTGTGTCGTGCACCACACTTGTAAGCAGGAGACTACAGGGCATTTAAGACTGTTACTCTTTCTTCTTACTCTAGATTGTGTAGTAGAGCTCACTTATAAGAATTCAAATTCCGAAATTCTATTTTATTCGTAATAAGATGATACCTACATCCAGAAAGAAGGCTAAAAAGAGAGATAGTTGTGGAAGAGCTGAGTCAGAGGAATTGGATTTGTAAAATGCTTACGATAAGTAAATGTGAGGCTTTTAGCAGATCATGGGTATACTAAAAGGTGTAAGCTTCTTGATAAGAAGCCATAAGACAAGAATGCCTATCCATCTTTATGGTGAAAGACAACGAGAGATTAAGAAGATAAATACAAGTTTCAACAAGCAAAAGAAGCAAGATGAAAAAGGGTACGAGGTGCCTAGTTAATGAAGGTTAACAACATTTATTATTAAGGCAGAGGAACATAAGCTTTTTGAGTTATATTTAACAGTGACAGAGGTATGTACAATTGGTCACACCCATTTCAGTTATGCCCTGTGGGGGCTAACAGGTATAACAAAGAGAAGGATGGGATATCAAGATTCGACTAGGGTTAGAGTAAACCAAATTAGTAAATGGATTACTTTCATTTGTTGACATTTTCGAAGGGTATTACAAATGTGACAATAGATCTTCTTGTGAGACACCCAGGTGGCGCACCCTAGAATATTACGATTAGAAGATAGGTACTGAAAGCTTGGATGGGATAAATATTACCTTATGTGTAGCTATCATCCCTAGTAGAGTGAGGTTGTTGAGCAACCCAAAGAGCCATTGGATGGATCAAAGGGAAGCTAAAAGCGAAAGAATGTCGTATTGAAGTTTCACAAGAAAAGGGATATGCAGAAATATTAGCAGAGTAATGAGAAGAGAGATAAGGAAGCATTATGAATAAGGTGTGATACATGGATGTCAACGGTAGACCAAAAAGATGATAGTATTCCAGAGTCGATAGTCAAATGAAGGAAAAGACTAGAAGTGACGGGCCTTGAGATAACAAAAGAGTATAGGCCATAAAGTCATATCCTCACTTTGAGAAACAAGTTCGCGATGCTAACGTGATTCAGAAGAAAAAGTTAGTCCCCAAAGTAATATAAATAAGCATGGACTGGTGAAAAAAGATAAACTAAACATAAATTAGGGACTGAGTGATTTGATGATAGTCAGCATCATGAGAATTGCAGATTGCATTCCGGCAATAACAGAATGGACAATAGAAGAAGATCCATGATGAGTTCAGAAGATGGTCATTCAGGGAGACGCTTCCCTAAAGCAAGCAATGTGAGCAAAGTTAAGCTTAAGAGACTGTATGTGCCAGTTACACTAAGTGTCACCATCGCGAGCGAGGGATTTTGTTATCCTTGGTACAAAAGGATTACCGCAAGGTGAGTAAGGATCATTAATAATGTGAGAGGACGCCAAAGATGAAGAGGAAAAACATTTATAGGCAGGTCGTCATAGCTCCAAGTTTTAGTACACCCCTAAAGGGGGAAATATGGAGTGATGTAGCATTAATCAAAATAAAGGGATTCTAGTGACTATGGAATGGTAAAGGAAGAATGCGATAAATGAAAGAGGAATGAGATGGCACTTATCCAAATCTTATAGATATGCTACGATTCAAGAATATTATGCAAGCACGATGTCAAGGAGAGGAAGTAAAGGTTCTTGCCCGAGCTGTTACTAATAAATAAGGAGCCAGTGCGAGACGTAAGTTAAGACAAAGGAAGTAACCCAAGAAAGATTACGAGGAATATTGATATGAGAATGGGCCAACGAGTAGTTAGTAATTAGTCAGGAAGATCTCAGTTATGGCTAAATAGGAGGTTACAGATGAATCATTAGATCGTGTGAGATAAACATAGTAGAACCCAACATGGAGAGTTCAGCCTTGAAGAATATCATTATAATACTTGAGATATATTCAAACAAGAGTCGGGGTAGTTAAAGATACGTATGAATTTTACGGGGATAAAAGAAAGTGCCACTAGGAAGACATACAAAATATCAGTTCAGAAGCAACCATACAAGCACAAGGGCATGTAAGTAAGCAACTATGGATGATTATAAGCAAGTAAGGACATCAAAAAGGTCCGTAATAAGCTCACAGCTTTACGAGAGTCAAGGGTTCTCCCTAAGTACTACAACGAAAGACTAGCTGAGGAGATAAGAAAGAAGGCTTCAACCTAAGCACAACGACCTAAAGAGGAAATGGTCGTATAACAATAATCTAGCAACAACATTGTAAGCATTCCAAAGGAAAGTGGCACCTACCGTGGCTAATGAACGGGAAGTAAGAATTAAAAGTAATATTTGAGATCATATGAGTCATATGAAAACTCTGGCAAGTGTGGACGCTAAGATAAGCTAAGTATGGGCGCAACAAGGGGGTAGAAAGACCAGGAAAAGTAATAGCTTACGCTAAAAGAAAGATAAGATGGAATGAAAGAATTGTTCGGTCAATGATCCAGAGTTAGTACGTTATGAATACACTCAAGATTTTGGAGCATTATCCAGGTAGCATATTTGTTGACAATCATACAACCATAGAAGACTCTGGCATAAGTTAAAAGAAAGAATTGAGCCCAGGGCATAGAGAAAGGATTGAATTGTTTAGAAGATTGTGTCATGGATATTACATAATGCCCATGAAAGGCTAAGGTAATACCTGATACCATGAGCCACGGATCGGAAGATAGCTTAAGCCTACATAAAGGCTGATCAAAAGGAAGAGAAAACCAAAGAATTACATCACCTAAGTAAATCAGGAGTCTGATTATTGGACCTAGAAAAATTATAGAAGCTGTGCTGAAGAACATGACAGAATCACTCTTAATATCAGATGTTCAAGAGAAATAACACAACAACCATAATCTATAATGGCTCTACAAGGAAGCCAGTTAGAAGAAGTACCAGCCTCATAAGAAGTCAGTACGAAGCTCTCACCGGATTGTGTATGTACCAGAGGTGCGAGTATTATAATAGAGCTTCATGTTATGGACGTGAATTACACCTAGGTGTAAGGGAGGTTATGAAGGAGATAAAAGATATGATTCGAGATTTTAAGGTAAGTAAGGTAAAGGTAACAACGTATGAGATACTCAAAGGCAGAAGATCGTGAATAGTCCATACTTCGGATAGAAGGCTATAAGCACGGGTATCCAATAACCGAGAATGATAGCGGCATGTCTTCCAAGCGTATGATTTCTAAGTACTGGGAGATCTAGTTAAGAGAATAGAGAAAAGTTGGAGACGATGTGATATCTCACTTGACATTCCAGAATAACATAAAGAAATCTATGATACAAGCAAGTTGAAAGGTTGCAAGTAATATAAATAGAGTTGTGTAGGTCGCAAGCCATTGTATGGTGAAGCGACAAGGTTCTTGAAGACAAGAATAAGGATAAGAAAGGGCGAGTGAGAAGGTAACGAAAAAGGATAAGTCCTCAGGATTAAGCCCATGAAAACAAGAAGAGCTGATGGTTTCTCTAAGTTATAGAAAACTCAGTATAGCCTGAATGAACTCAAAGGAGTCTAAGACTAGTAGCATTTAGAAAATATAGAATTCTTCCCTGATAGTACAATGAGGGTGTAATTGTGATGGATAAAGGATGACGTTTAGGCCTTCAAGTGAGTGATGATTTGAAGAGGATTTCATGGATTGTACATGATTAAAATACCCACATAAGTGAATCACATTGGGATGCTATAAAATATTGTCATTAAAGTATAGTATCACCCCTAAGTGGATCAGGAAAATCACTTCAAATATTCCTCGATGGAACGTAAGCCCTAGTGTCAAGGTATGACGTAAGAAGTTTCAAGTTATCAGTGGTATATTGTAGATTAATATTGAGGCGAATCAAAAATGGATGGACAAAAGTCACAAAGTATGAGATGAGATTAGGCCACCATTCTTAAGACGAATGGTAATGAAGGAGCATTGAAGGGCTGGGATTTATACCTAAAGACTAAGCAATAGAAATAACTGGGAGCTTGGTAAACATACCTCAGTAAAGGTAGATTGAAGCAAAAATTATGGTATAGTATAACCCATGTAAATGTAGTAAAGTCATATGAATGGGTAACCAGATCTATGAAATGAGATATGACCATATTCGCAGATTCTACATAGTATCGAGCAAAGGACTTCAGTATACCTATAGAGGCCCAGAGAGGCATCCTATTAAGCCTTGTATATACAAAGTAAGGCCTACACTAAAAGATAAAAGGAAAAAGGAAAGATGAATCACATAAGTGCACCTACAAAGCCAGGGGCATACAGGCTGCATGATAGGAGGTAAACGAAGTTGCAAGATTAGAAAGATTTCGACCACAGGTCATGATATGAGCAAAAAGACAAAGGGGGGGGGGGGAATATCCTAGACTTTGGACTTATTCACAGAATAGTTGCCTAGATAGCAAGAGAACTACTAAAGTATTCGGAAGACATAGGCTATGAAAATGATAAGAGCACCAGTTAATATTCGAGGACGAATGTTCCAAAGGGGGGAATGATGTTACATCCCGCATTTTCATATGTTAAAGTTTCGTCGTAAGTTAATCGACATAAGTTCGGGGATGAGATTATTTGAGATTTTAAGTATTATGCTATTTCAAACAAGTGATAAGTAAATTCGTAAAGGTGAGAGGGGAAGCAAGTCAAAGAAAATGAATTTTCGTCCAAGTTGGGCATGTTGGAGTAAAATATGGCCCGAGCTAAAATATCCGGTATTTATGGAATAGTGCCATACAAGGTACTACATGGCCATGATAGTAAGGTGTACAAGGTATGTTAAAAGTGAGTAATTTTAAGTAAGTGGGAATACATCTCAATTTTACGGGTAATTGATTAATTACCGGGTAACAGAACACTACCCAGTTAACTAATAAGTGGATAAAAATTAATAATCTCCACCCACCCTTCCACGTGGCAATAGGCCAAATATATGACTAATTGGTCATACATGCTTAGTGGCAAGAAACGTGTAATTCATTTAATATGCTTACTAAAGACTTAGAAAAGCTTGGTCTTTATGCTTAGTTATGAATTAAAGTAATATATATGCTTATCAAAGACTTAGAAAAGCTTGGTCTTTATCCTTAGTTCATGTAGACAGAAGAAGAATGCAATTTTAAGTCTTTCTTGATAAGTTCAATACTCCAAGCAAGGACGCCAAGTTTTCAAAACTCTCCAAGGAAGTTCTTGCAATCAGTTAACAAGAATTGATTAGAATCGTAGCAACGTAAAATTTTGCGTTTCAAAAGGGGTACGGTGCAATCTTCTCCAAGAATATTATATGGAGTTTTTCCCGCTCCAGGTATGTTAAGGCTATCCCTTCTTTTTTTTGGCATGATCCATACGATATAAACGAAACGTGCAAATGCACAAATTTCATAAATGACTCTATTCATAGAAGTATTAGAGATATCTATGTTCCTGAATTTCCATGTGTCATAATATTTTATCATCTGTCCATGGGTCTCAGAAAAATATGAAAGTTGAAAAAAAAGTTTACTTTATGATATTGCTCAAGACAAAATGGTCTTATGAATTTCCGAAAGATTTTATTAACGTACTTTTCATGCATTACGTTCATGTGCATTGACCCATGACCAGATAGCGTTATATACGCGTATATATGTATATATATGTATATGAGATATGGGAAAAGGTTACGTCGTTATATATGCACCACCACCTGATCAGTTGGTATATGATGATGATGTTGCCCACAATGGCTGAAAAATGATTCAAACGGTGTTATATACACGTATATATATAAATATGATTCAAATGGCATTATATACGCGTATATATGTATGTATGTATATATATGTATATGGGATATGAGAAAGGTTATGGCGTTATATACGCACCACCACCTGATCAGCTGGTATACGATGATGATTTTGCCCACAATGGCCGATATGATATGATGGGATGCCCTCAGAGGCTGATGGTGTTATGAAACATTTACCTATGCACGACATGACATTCATACACATATGCATGACATTAAAAGTAATTTATGATTTACAAAGTTGTTCAAACTTACAAGTTGAGTTATGTACTCTATATGTCTTCCATGTCTCTTATGTATTTATTTATGTGCCTTACATACTCGGTACATTATTCGTACTGACGTCCCTTTTGCTTGGGGACACTGCGTTTCATGCCCGCAGGTCCCGATAGACAGGTCGAGAGCGCTCCAAGTAGGCTATCAGCTCAGTGGAAGATGTTGGTGTGCTCCATTTGATTCAGAGTTGCTCGTTTAGTTAGTATGATTTAGATGTGTATTATTTGGTAAGGCGGGACTCTGTCTCAACCTTTATGACATTTATGTACTCTTAGAGGCTTGTAGACATATGTCATATATATAAAAGATTGTACGGACTTATCGGCCTATATTTTAAGTTTATAAAGGATCATATTGGCCTATTAGGCCCATATGTCATGTGTATATGATAATGTAATAAGAAATATACGTTACGTTGGTACTCGGTTGAGTAAGGTACCGGGTGCCCATCGCGACCCATCAATCTGGGTCGTGACACCATGGGTCATACACACTTATAGGGAGCAAAACCAAGTAGCAAATATGCTTGCCAAACATGGGACCATATTAGCATGCAATGCTTCCACAACTATATTTTTGCAACCACCTCCTTTTGTGATGCATGACTTTCTAGCAGACCAACGGGGCACTCTTCATAGACGCCCTCTACGTACACCTCCTGAAGAGGAACCTATCTCCTTTAGCCTTGATAATGAGATGAATGCCAGTATGGATAATATAGTAAATGCTGCTCCTAGTAGGGATAATGTAGTAACAACTGGTGGGCGTGATCAATTGTTTTTTTGTAATGCTGAATCCCCATCAGTTGATGCTCCTTGTAATACTACTTAAATTATAATATAAGCCTTCTTTATTTACCAAAAAAAAAGTTATTGAATTAGAAAAAATGAAGTAATTCTGATTTTAAAACTTATTGGAAAGACATGGTAGATTAATATTGAACCAACTTTGTTTATTTTCATAGAGTGGGCCAACTCCTTATTAAAGGAGAAATGGGTCAACATCTTTCACTACAGTATTTTTGGACCCGATCAAGCAGAAAAATCCTTTAGCTCACCATTGGGCTCATCTTGAGTCAAAGGTTCAAAGGCCCAACAACCTCTTTAAGCCCCAGATCTGTAGTAACAACATGTTACTATGCTACAGATCTGACCTCTTTATTTTATAGCCATAACCACTTTTGACAAAGCATAATGGCATGCACTATCACTTTATAAAATAGTCACTTTAAACTCAAGTTAATAACCTAAATAAAAATTTGTTGCACCTTGTAAACCAACACCTTAAAACCTTACACAAACAGCCATTAGACCTGTTTTTTGTAAATAGTAGACCTCTTTCGTCAACTCACATCACATACTGTCACGATCCTAAAACCGACCCGGTCGTGATGATGCCTATCGTGAAACTAGGCCACCCGACACAAATTCCAAATCCAAACTAGTATTTCAAAAAGACATTTTAAGCTATTAATTGATATATTTCATATCATGGGTCTAAATAACCAGTGCGAAAAGAAAATACAAGCCCGACATCGAGGTGTCTCAAGTCACGAGCATATACAAGGTCTGTCTAAGTACAATGAAGGCTATCATAGTCCGGAAATAAGGATACTAGATACAATCTAAGGAAAAATAAGAAGGAGAAGTGCAAGGCTGCGAACGCCGTACAACTGCCTTGCTGACTCCGAAAGACCTGCTGAATGAACGATCAGCGCTCAACTATCACGACCCGCAACTCCTGGATCTGCACACAAGCTGCATGGAGTAATGTGAGTACGCCAACTTAGTAAGTAATAAAAGTAAATGAAAGCTGAGCAGTAAGAAAACAGATAATTCCACGTCACAGCACTATAGCAAAACAATATGATTCCAAAACAGTACAAAAATCAATTATCCCATAAAAACTCAATTTTAGTAGAAATTTTTAAAAACATCTTTCAATAATTTTCAAACAAGTGATGAAACAGTGAGTAAAAAATGATGAAAACATAAATAGCCCCTTGGGCAAGACATGTACCATAAACCGCCCCTCGGGCATAACATCAGTCAGAACCAGCCCCTCGAGCTACCTCACAATCACTCGTAATTGGTCCCTCGGGCAACAAAATAAATCAAGAACAACCCCTCTAGCAACATCACATCACTCACACTGGGTACCTGCACTCACTGGGGGTGTACAGACTCTGAAGGGGCTCATACAACCCAAACACTATCATAACCCATCTCGTAGCATAATTAATCAGGCTCTCAGCCTCTCATATATCACAAAAATTGTACAACATGCTGTGGCGCGCTGCCCAATCCCATGATATCCTCACAACACAGACCCTCGGCCTTACTTAGTCAGAAACCTCTCAAGCCACTCGAGCTAACAATAAAATAGGGTGCTCAGCCTAAAATATCATTTATGCATCAAAATCGAAATAAATAAGATTGAGTTATGAAATCAGTAAAACATAGCATGACTAAGTATAGTTATTAAATCAAAACAATGAGGAATTTCAGTAAAGAAATCCCCTACGGGTCCAAACAGTTGGAACAAAGCTCAAATATGGCATTCAGCCCAAAACATAGTAATATTTTCTAACATAAGATAATATCAAATAGTTTCAGTTAAATACGCAACTTAATAGTTGGTACAGGACAGACCAAGTCATAATCCCTAACGGTGCACGCCTCTCAAACTCATCATCAAGCGTGTACGTCACCTCAAAATAGTACAACGATGTGAAATTCGGGGTTTCATCGCCTCAGGACAAACCAGTCCGAACTCTAACCTGCGATGCCTTTACCTCTCGACTCAGCCTCCAAATACTCCAAATCTAACCAAAATCAGTATCACATCATTAATACACACTAAAGGAACAAAGCCCAAGCGAAAATAATCAAATTAACTCAAAAATCCCGAAATTGGCCAAACCTGACCCCATCTCGGAACTGATAAAAATTACAACACTAGAATTCTTATCGCCTCACGAGTCTATACATACGAAAATCACCAAAATCGGACCTCAAACGACCCCTCAAATCCCCATTTTAAACTCTCCAATTTCAAGCCCTAATTCCCCAATTTTATCCCTAATTTTCCCACAAATTCCATGATTAAACAACGGGAAATCATCACACATATAAGTTTTATGACTCAAGTTACTACCCTTGCTGTTAACCCTTGAATCCCTTCCCAGATTCGCCCTTAAAAGTTTCAAAGTCGTCCAAAAATGGTGAGAAATAAGCTAAAAATCGCGAAGATGGACTTTTATACTTTTTGCCCAGGCATCTCGCACCTGCGACTCCCTTCACGCTTCTGCGGTCAAAATAATAGCATCTGCGATTTTTCACTTAAGTCCTCAAGGCTGCATCTGCGCCCAGGAACTGCACCTGCGGTCCCACAAATGCGCCCAACACACCGCACTTGTGGTCTTCCCCTGATGTCAAGATTTTGCATCTGCAGTCTCCATACTGCATGTGCGACCTCGCACCTGCGGTCCCCAATCCGCAGATGCGGAAGTGATAGAAACAACAAATTCAGCATTACCAACTCAAATCCAAACTCTCCGTCAACCACCCAAATCCGTCTCGAGGCCCTCGGTACCTCAAACAAACATGCCAACAAGTTACATATTCATTCCAACCTTCGGAACACTCAAAACAACATCGAACCACCAAATTACCCTCGGATTCAAGCCTAAGGATTTCCAAATTTCCAAATTCCGCAAACAATGCAAAGACCTTTCAAACCTCATCCAAATTACCTGAAATTTTGCACACACATCACAAATGACACAACAGACCTACTCCAATTTCTGAAATTCCAATCTAACCCCGATATCAAGATTTTCGCTACCAACCGAAAAACCCGAAATTCTCAATTTTGCCAATTCAAGCCTAAATCTACCACAGACCTCCAAAATATATTCCGATTATGCTCCTAAGTCCCAAATCACTTAATGAAGCTATCCGAAGCATAAAAGCCCAACTCCAAGATCGTTTACCCACAAGTCAACTTCTGTTTGACTTTACCAACTAAATAACCAACTTAAGAAACTAAGTGTCTCATTCCACCCTAAGACCACTCCGAACACAACACCACCAACACGATATGATGAAATATAGCTAAAAAACACACAAGGAAGCGGAAATGGGGGAAACAGAGCGGTAACTCATAAAACGACCAGCCGGGTCGTTACGTCCTCCCCCTCTTAAACAAATGTTCGTCCTCGAACGAGCCAAGAAACATACCTGAAACCTCAAATAGGTGTGAACATCTGCTACGCATCTCCCACTCGGTCTCCCAAGTAGCCTCCTCCACGGGCCGACCTCTCCACTGCACTTTCACTGAAACTATATCCTTTGATCTCAACTTTTGGACCTGCCGCTCCAAAATAGCCATTGGCTCCACATCATAAATCAAATCACCATCTAACTGAACCGTGCTGAAATCCAAAACATGAGATGGATCGCCAATATACTTCCAGAGCATAGAAATATGAAATACCGAATGCACGCTCGACAAACTAGCTGGAAAGGCAAGCTCATAAGCCACCTCCCCAATCCTCCAAAGCACCTCAAAAGGCCCAATGAACCGAGGACTCAATTTACCTTTCTTTCCAAACCTTATAAAACCCTTCATGGGTGAAACCTTCAGTAGGACCTTCTCCCCAATCATGTAAGACACATCACAGACTTTCCTGTCAGTATAACTCTTTTGCATCGATTGCGCTGTACGAAGCCGCTACTGAATCACCTTCACTTTTTCCAAAGCATCATGCACCAAGTCTGTACCCAAAAGTTTAGCCTCACCCGACTCAAACCAACATACTGGAGATTTACACCGTCTCCCATATAAAGCCTCATATGGAGCCATCTGAATACTCGACTGATAACTGTTATTATATGCAAACTCCGCGAGTGGTAGAAACTGATCCCATGAACCCCCAAAGTCAATGACACAAGCGCGCAACATGTCCTCCAATATTTGAATAGTGCCCTCGGACTGCTCGTCCGTCTGAGGGTGAAAAGCTGTGCTCAACTCAACCTGAGTACCCAACTCTCGCTGCACGACTCTCCAAAACTGCAAAGTAAACTGAGTACCTCTATCTAATATGATGGAAACTGGGACACCATGCAAGCAAACAATCTCTCGGATATAAATCTCTACTAACCGCTCTGAAGAATAGGTAGTACACATAGGAATGAAGTGCACGTACTTGGTCAACCGATCCACAATCACCCAAATAGTATTGAACTTCCTCAAAGTCCGTGGGAGTCCAACTACAAAATCCATGGTGATCCGCTCCCACTTCCACTCTGGAATATCTAACCCCTGAAGCAAGCCACCCAGTCTCTAATACTTGTATTTCACATGCTGACAATTGAGACACTGAGCTACAAATCCCACAATATCCTTCTTCATTCTCCTCCACTAGTAATGCTGTCTCAAATCCTGATACATCTTCACGGTACCCGGATAGATGGAGTACCGCGAGCTGTGGGCCTCCTCCAGAATCAACTCCCGAAGCTCGTCTACATTGAACACACATATCCAGCCCTGCATCCTCAATACCCCATCATTACCAATGGTCACATCTATGGCATCGTCGTGCTGAACTCTGTTGTTGAGGACAAGCAAATGAGGATCATCATACTGGTGCTTTCTGATGCGATCAAACAAGGAAGACCGAGAAATCACACAAGTTAAGACCCGTCTAGGCTCTGATCGCAGCGGACTCAACCTAAGGAAGAGTGGGCGCTAATACTTTTACCCAATAGCGGTATCGGGGTCACTTTTCCACAGGGAGCTTCAATTTGGAGTTGGGTGTTTGTATGGTCTAGGACTATGTTTTAGCTCCTAATTGATCTTCTAACATTTTTGGTTTTCTTTTGATTATCAACTACAATTTATCAACTACAAGTTTAAAGCTAAGTTAGGCTAAGATATAGATTCTAAGTTGTATTCAATATAGAGAAAGGCACTAGGGTCGTGGCATGTACCTATGTGGTCAACTAACGGGTAGAGATTCCTAATGCAAGAATGATGAATATGAGACTTATGCTATAACCGTTGCACTTTTGTACCCACTCTCACACCTCTCGGTAGAGAGAGTGATTTTGCCCAATTGCCTCTCTCGAGACCAATTGGGTAGGCCAATTTGCCCAAGCAACTTATGGTTCAAGTTGGGTAATTACTCTCTCGAGGTTTAACCCGTTAATTGGGACTACCATTCTCATGGGTCCATCCCAATTCCTTGTTGGAATTAATCTTGGGGTCATAGACTCTCTTTCTCAAGAAGAGTCAAAACTCACTAAGCTAGACTTAGTGTTTGCAACCACCAAATCTTAATGAAAACATAAGATTAATCCAAATAACAAATACCCAACATCATTCATGCACTAAACAATCACACCCATTAATTACCCACACTAGGGTTGAGCCACAACCCTAGCTAATGGGTTTAGCTAGCCATAATAGAAACAAAAATTGAAGAAATAGTAGATGAAATTGACATAATAATTAACTACAATATTAATCTACTCAAATCCACGTTAATACTAGAAGAAATTTCCCAAAATAGGCTAAAACCGTGAAGTCTCGAGTTCAGCTGCTATCTGATAAAAAACCAAAACTGAAAACTAACACCTAAAAAGTAAAATGTTCTATTTATACTACACAGGAAAAACTAGACAAAAATACCCCTGAGGCTCTAGCGCGGACCGCGCACAAATGACGCATGGCCGCGTAGGGGTTTGGGTCTTCATATCTTGCTTCTGACACTTGGGGACGCGGACCGCGCAAATGCGATGCGCGGCCGCGTAGGGCGTTTCCACGCGAACCACACTGATTAGGTGTGTGGCCGTGTGGGTTTTTGCCTTGAATGACCGAGTCTCTGACACTCTTGGGCGCGGATCGCGTGGAAAGGAGCGCGGACCGCGCATCTTGACTTGAAAATTGCATGGTCTCTGAACTATCCTGCGCGGCCGCGTGGCAAAGCAGTGCGGACCGCGCAGGTTGACTTGGAAATTGCCCAGCCTCTGAACTCTCCTGTGTGGCCGCGTGACAAATCAGTGCGGACCGCACAGGTCATTTTGTTCCCCACTTCAGTTGTCTTTTGATACTTGGCAGATTTCACTCCTTTTTGAGCCGATCTTTGGTATTTGTCATCTTGTCGCTCAAACCTGCAATCAAGCGCAACTTATAAGCATTTTGGGACTAATTTATGGCAGTTAATGCACAAAGCTTAGGTAAGAATGGGTATAAAACATGTAGAAATCACAGTTATCAGGCTCCGAAATATCCAACCTCACAAACCGATTGGCCAAGTCCTGAACATCAACTACAATAGGTCTCTCCCCAATATGAATATATGTCAAACTGCCCATACTCACCGTATTCCTACTCAAAGCGTCGGCCACTACATTGGCCTTCCCCCGATGGTACAAGATAGTGATATCATAGTCCTTTAGCAGCTCCAACCATCTCCGCTGCCTCAAATTGAGATCCTTCTGCTTGAACAAGTGCTGGATGCTATGATGATTGCTAAACACCTCACAAGACACACCATAAAGATAATGCCTCCAAATTTTCAATGCGTGAACAATGGTAGCCAACTCTAAATCATGAATAGGGTAGTTCTTCTCATGTGGCTTCAACTGACGAGAAACATACACAATCACTCTACCCTACTGCATCAACACACACCCAATACCAACTCTCAAAGCATCACAATACACTGTATATAAACCTGAAGCTGATGACAAAACTAACACTGGAGCTGTGGTCAAGGCAGTCTTGAGCTTCTGAAAGCTCACCTCACACTCATCCTACCACATGACAGGCGCACCATTTTGAGTCAATTTGGTCAAGGGTGATGCTATAGATGAAAATCCCTGAATGAACCGACCGTAATAACCCGCCAAACCGAGAAAGCTGCGAATCTCTATGGCTGAGGATGGCCTGGGCCAACCTTGAACTGCCTCTATCTTCTTTGGATCAACCTGAATACCCTCACTGGACATCACATGCCCCAAGAAAACCACTGAACTGAGCCAAAAGTCACACTTGGAGAACTTTGCATAAAGCTTTTCCTCCCTCAAATGCTGCAATACCACTCTAAAGTGCTCCGCGTGCTCCTCTTGACTACGCGAGTATACCAGAATATCATCAATGAATACAATCACAAACGAGTCAAGATAAGGCCAAAACACACTGTTCATCAGATGCATGAACATTGTCGGGGCATTGGTCATCCCAAAAGACATCACAAGGAACCCATAATAACCATATCGGGTCCTGAAAGCTGTCTTAAGAATATCTGAGTCCCTGATCTTCAACTGGTGATACCCTGACCGGATATCAATCTTGGAGAACACCCTCGCTCCCTGAAGCTGGTAAAATAAATCATCAATACGAGGCAAATGATACTTATTCTTGATTGTAACTCGGTTCAACTGCCTATAATCAATGCACATCCTCATTGTGCCATCCTTCTTTACAATAAGAACTGGCGCACCCCACGAAGACACACTAGGTCGAATAAACCCCTTATCAAGGAGTTCCTAAAGCTGCTCCTTCAACTCCGCTGGTGCCATATGATACAGTGGAATAGAAATGGGCTGAGTGCCCGACACCAAATCAATACCAAAGTCAATATCCCTGTCCGATAGCATGCCCGACAGGTCTGCAAGATACACATCTAGAAAATCCCTCACTATCGGGACTAAATAAATACTAGGAGCCTCTGCACTAACATCCCACAAAAGCCAAGTAAGAAAGACAACCTTTCCCAACCATCCGCTGAGCCTTCAAAAATGAGATCACTCTACTAGGGACAAAATCAGTCGAACCTTGCCACTCAATCCGTGGCACACCCGACATAGCCAACGTCATTGTCTTAACATGACAATCCAAAATAGTACGACATAGAGATAACCAATCCATGCCTAATATCACATCAAAGTCTACCATACAAAGTAACTGGTCCACTCGGGTCTCCAAACCCCCAATAGTCACCACATACGACCGATATATGTGGTCCACTACAACAGTATCGCCCACCGGAGTAGATACACGAACAGATGAAACAAGAGACTCACGGGGCATATCCAGATAACGAGAAAAATATGACGACACATATGAAAAAGTAGAACCAGGATCAAATAACATAGAGGCATCTCTGTGACAAACTGAGACAATACCTCTAATCACCACATCTGAAGTAATAACATCAGGTCTGACTGGAAGTGCATAGAAACAGGCCCGACCACCACCTGATCGACCTTCCCCTCTGGGAGAGCCTCTAGCTGACTGTCCTTCAACCCTAGCTGGTTGGGTGGGTGGTGAAGTAACTGGTACCGAAGTCGATGACTGACTCCTCTACTGAGATGGACCCCCAAGATGACGAGGACACTATCTCCACATATGCCCCAACTCTCCACACTCATAACAACCCCCTAGTGCTGGAGACAGGCACTAAAGGGAACCCCTAGCATCGGGATGACTAGCAGAAGAACCTGGCATGGAAGAGCCCTAAACTGATGGAGCACGGGAAAAACTCTGGCCTTTAAGGGCACTAAGTGAGGAATGGCCCTGATGAAAACTGTGAGAACCATGGCCCGATGATGCCCCACGATAAACTAGACGAGCTGACTGAGCATGCCTGAATGGACGGCCTCTGTTGTGATGAAACTGACCCCCATGAGGAGCACCACTGAATCCACCCTGACCACAAGGAATTTTAGCCTCCTTCTCAACCCTCTCCTAACCATCAACCATCTTAATCTGTCGAGCTATGTCAACAACCTTATCAAAGGTAGCACCAGATACTCTGTCTCTGGTCATAAGCAAAAGCTGAAAACCGAGACCATCTATAAACCTCCTGATCCTCTCTCGGTCTGTGGGAACCAACCAGACCGCATGACGAGCCAACTTGGAGAATCATATCTAATACTATGTAACAGACCTATTACCTTGACGAAGCTGCTCGAACTGCCTGCGCAGCTCCTTTCGGCGAGACTCAGGTACAAACTTTAACAAGAAGAAAACTGAGAACTGCTGCCAAGAAAGGGGCACTGCGCCAACCGGCCTACGCCTCTCGTAGGCCTCCCACCAACTAAGTGCAGCCTCGGAGAATTGGAAAGTAGTGAACGAGACCCACTGGTCTCCAGAATACATGCGGTCCGAAGCATCCTTTGATACTTATCTAACAAACCTTGTGCCTCCTCACCCTCAGCACCACTAAATGACGGAGGCTGAAGTCTACCAAACCTCTCCAATCTGCGCTGCTCATCCTCTGGCATAACAAGAGCTACATAGTCTTGAGCAGCTGCAACCGGCTGGGCTGGAGGTGCCCCTGGTGTCTAAAGTCCCTACACGACCTGCTCAGGTGTGCGAGCAACGGGAGTCTAAGTGCCTCCCCCGGCCTGAGAAGTAGCTCCAGTCGTAGTAACTGAGACCGCCTAAGCCAAGCCAGTGCACACTGATAGAATATGGGCTAGGGCCTCTTGAAGGCCTGTAATAATAATAGGCACAGCCGGTGCCTAAGCTGGTCCTGCTGGAGTGTCTGCAACTGAGACCTGATCATGAATTAGGACGGCTGGTGGATCTGCAACTGTTACCCTAGTTGCTGTGCGAGATACACCCCTGCCCCTACCACGGCCTCGACCGCGTCCTCGGCCTCTAGTGTCCCCAACTGGTGGTACTGGCGGTCGTCCGTCCTGACCGGTAGCACATGTCCTCACCATCTGTGAGAGAATAGAATAACAAAAGTTGAGTTACTAGAATCAACAGATTCGCACGACAGGAATTCAAGAATATGAAGTTTTCCTAAAGGTTCTACAAGCTCTCGAAGATAAGTACAGACGTCTCCATACCGATCCGCGAGACTATACTAAACCCGCTCATGACTCGTGAGACCTATGTAACCTAGTCTCTGATACCAACTTGTCACGACCCTAAAATCGACCCGGTCGTGATGGCGCCTATCGTGAAACTAGGCCAGCCGACACAAATCCAAAAACCCAAATCCAAACTAGTATTTCATAAAAGACATTTTTATGCTATTAATTGATAATATTTCATAACATGGGTCTAAATAACCAGTGCGTAAAGAAAACACAATCCCGACATCAGGGTGTCACTAGTCACGAGCATCTACAAGGTCTGTCTAAGTACAATAAAGACTATCATAGTCCGGAAATAAGGATACTAGATAAAATCTGAGGAAAAATAAGAAGGAGAAGTGCAATGCTACGAACGTCGTACAGCTACCTTACCGACTCCGAAAGACCTGCTGAATGAATGATCAACGCTCGCTATCACGACCCGCAACTCCTGGATCTGCACACAAGGTGCAGGGAGTAATGTGAGTACGCCAACTCAGTAAGTAATAAAAGTAAATGAAAGCTGAGCAGTAAGAAAATAGATAATTCCACATCATAGCACTATAGCAAAACAATATGTTTCCAAAACAGTACAAAAATCAATTATCCCATAAAAACTCAATTTCAGTAAAACCTTTTAAAAATATCTTTCAATAATTTTCAAACAAGTGATGAAACAGTGAGTAAGAAAAGATAAAAATATAAACAGTCCCTTGGGCAAGACATGTACCATTAACCGTCCCTCGGGTATAACATCAGTCAGAACCAGCCCCTCGGGCAACAACATAAATCAAGAACAGCCCCTCGGGCAATATCACATCACTTACACTAGGTACCCGCGCTCACTGAGGGTGTACAGACTCCGGAAGGGCTTCTACAACCCAAGCGCTATCATAAGCCATCGCGTGGCATAATAAATCAGGCCCTCGGCCTCTCATATATCACAAAATTGTACAACATGCTGTGGCACGCAGCCCGATCCCATGATATCCTCACAACACAGGCCCTCGGCCTTACTCAGTCAGAAACCTCTCAAGTCACTCGGGCTAACAATAAAACAGGGTGCTCTGCCCAAAATATCATTTATGCATCAAATAGGAATAAATAAGACTGAGTTATAAAATCAGTAAACATAGCATGACTGAGTATAGTTATTAAATCAAAACAATGAGGAATTTCAGTAAAGAAATTCCCTAGGGGTCCAAACAGTTGGCACGAAACTCAAATATGGCATTCCGCCCAAAACATAGTAATATTTTCTAACATAAGATAATATCAAGTAGTTTCAGTCAAATACGCAACTTAATAGTTGCTACAGGATGGACCAAGTCATAATCCCTAACGGTGCACACCTCTCACACTCGTCATCAAGCGTGTGCGTCATCTCAAAATAGTACAACGATGTGAAATCCGGAGTTTCATACCCTCAGGACAATATTTACAATCTTTACTTACCTCAAACCGGGCTAAATTCTAACCCGCGATACCTTTACCTCTCGACTCAGCCTCCAAATACTCCAAATCTAACCAAAATCAGTATCACATCATTAATACATGCTAAATGAACAAAGCCCAAACGAAAATAATCAAATTAACTCAAAAATCCCAAAATTGGCCAAACCCGACCCCCGAGCCCCATCTCGGAATCCAATAAAAATCACAACACTAGAATCCTTATCGCCTCACGAGTCTATACACAACAAAATCACCAAAATTGAACCTCAAACGACCCCTAAAATGCCCATTTTAAACTCTTCAATTTCAAGCCCTAATTCCCTAATTTTATCCCTAATTTGTCCATAAATTCCATGATTAAACAATGAAAAATCATCACACATATAAGTTTTATGACTCAAGTTACTCACATTGCTGTTAACCTTTGAATCTCTTCCCAAATTCGCCCTCAAAAGCTTCAAAGCCGTCCAAAAATGGTGAGAAATAAGTTGAAAATCGCGAAGATGGCCTTTATACTTTCTGCCCAGGCATCTCGCACCTGCGGCTCCCTTCACGCTTCTGCGACCACTTCTGCGGTCAAAATAACCGCATCTGCGGTTTTTCATTTAAGTCCTCAGGGCCGCATCTGCACCCAGGCATCGCACCTGTGGTCCCACAGATGCACCCAACACACCGCACCTGCGGTCTTCACCTGATGCCCAGATTTCGCATCTGCAGTCTCCATAGCACATCTGCGACCTCGCGCCTGCGGTCCCGAATCAGTAGGTGCAAAAATGACAGAAGCAACAAATTTAGTATTACCAACTCAAATCCAAACTCTCCATCAACCACCCAAATCCATCCCGAGGCCCTCGGGACCTCAACCAAACATGCCAACAAGTCACATACCACTATTCAAACTCATTCCAACCTTCAGAACACTCAAAACAACATCGAACCACCAAATCACCCTCGGATTCAAGCCTACGGATTTCCAAACTTCCGAATTCCGCAAACGATGCAAAAACCTATCAAACCTCTTCCGAATTACCTGAAATTTTGCACACACGTCACAAATGACACAACAGACCTACTCTAATTTCCAAAACTCCAATCTGACCCCGATATCAAGATTTCCAGTGCCGACCAGAAAATGCCAAATTTTCAATTTCGTCAATTCAAGCCTAAATCTACCACGGACCTCCAAAATACATTCCGATCACGCTCCTAAGTGCCAAATCACTTAAAGAAGCTATCCGAACCATAAAAGCCCAACTCCAAGATCGTTTACTCACAAGTCAACTTCCGGTTGACTTTACCAACTAAATAACCAACTTAAGAGACTAAGTGTGTCATTCCACCCTAAGACCACTCCGAACACAATGCCACCAACACGATATGATGAAATACAGCTGAACAACACGCAAGGAAGCAGAAATGGGAAAATCTGAGTGGTAACTCATAAAATGACCGGCCGGATCGTTACACATACAAGAAGCAAGAACCTTAAGTTTGCAAGTATTGAATCTACGCCTTATTAATAAATAAACAATCTTTAACGGGCTAAACATGAAATATCATAGCTTCAAATCATCAACCAAATACACTAGCGGAATACAACCTCAGCTACAAATGTAAAGAAAACATATCAGTCCAAATCGAGTTCACATCTTTATTACTATGAAAGAATCTGCAATACAAATTTAAAGAGTTACTTGGGTCACAGAATTATAAAAATATAGCATTAGAATAAGCAAGAATTGCAGCAGAACCAGCAACTAATCAATGTTAGAACAACCTAAAAATCTCAGTGAGATGCTTTAAACTAGTAGCTAACAACTTCACAAATTTTCTAAAGGGCTTTTCTACTTTTCTCAAAGTTTTTGCACTCTAAAAAATCACTCACCAAAGATCACAATTTTCTAGCTTTCTATAAGGTGTTCAGTTGCTCTCTTTTACTCTCAAGGTTGTGTCTTTAATGTGTGAAAGATGTGTAGAAAATGTGTGTTAAAGCGTGAAAAAGAGGACCTCTTAAGTAGGCAAAAAAAGCAATTTTTTGGATAGATTTTGTTTCACCAAAAGTCTGTCCAAAAAGACTGACTTGATGTGCCAAAACACTACTCAAGGTCTTGTCAAACAAAAAAGGCAGAGGACAGTCTCCAACCTACTGTAGCAGAAGAGTGAAAGAAAATGTACTTTTAGCCACCCTACTAGTACTAGTAAAAAACAAACCTATTATGCACTCTAATTCATGATTACACCCATCTACCTTTCAGCTTTTACCAATACCAGTAACTAAACTACAAAAGGCTAAATTTTAAGGCCATCTCCAAGGCTAGCACCATTTCTTGCACCAAATTTCACGCCAAAATAGTGTAACACCTAATTTACTCCAACCATTACACCATTTTTTATACCAAATCTTCTCTCTCTTTTATATTATATTATTATCTTTAATTTACTTTTCATTTTTTATTTCCTTCAAACTAATACTATCTTTTTTCTTTTTTCCATATTCATTATATATAATTCACATTCACCACTTATATAATCATTTATTACAAAATTATTTTAAAGGATAAATTAACTAAAAGTGAAATCATTTTAGCAACATTAGATATCTTACATTTGCATTTTTTATTTTTAAATAATGGTTATATTTCTTTTTATACAATTATAATAATAATAAAATTAACTTATAATTTTATATAAATATAATATATACAAAAATTAATATATCAAAAAATAGGATATAAATTAAAATTATAAAGATCTTAATATAAAAATTAATTATATACACAATATATGATAAATTAAAAGTCCACAAAATAAAAAGATTGAATAAAATAATATTAAACCAAATTTAGAGCGATGAATAGTGTTGCACTAAATTTGGTGCAAAACTATTCATGCTCTATAATAGTGCAAGAATTAGTGTTGCATTGGAGCAAAAAAACACCATTTCTTGCACCAAATTTGGATTTGGTGCAAGAAATGGAGTAGCCTTGGAGATGGTCTAATCACATTTGGACTAATAAGAGACTAACACGATTGTAAACACTTAACCTAACCAGTCAACAAGCTAAACTAAATGGCCAATTTACAAAAGGCAAATACCAACTATATCAACTTATTCATTCATTGATCAAATATAGAGTAAGCAAAGTTATTAATTTACCGATTAATCAAAGGTGAACTAAGAAGGGGGAAAACATGACAATGATAAACGTTTGCTCGTAAAAAAGGGGAAAAATGACAATAATAAAATTTTGCTCGATTATGTTGTTTGAACAAGTTAAACACGTCATTAAACGAGCAGTAACATCAGAAATCACACTTTGACAATTCATACAAGATACAACAAAATACCAACTAAGCATGAAATCATAAAACAATATCATACTAACTAGAAAGATAAAATAAAAGAAACTAAAATTAAACTAGCACCTAAAATATGCGCAGAGCAAAATAGAAGAACAACGAAGGGGAAGGATTAAGGTATACATAAGTTCGAATGCACCCAAATAGTGGTGGAATATCAAAACGACAGGGATGTGAACTTCAAGCACTATTTCTAATTGGTGAATCGTGGCTGTCAATTCTGGCAATCCAGTGGTCAGTTATGATATCACCAACGATAAATCGTGCTTCGATTCACGAGATAGACCAAGGGCAGAGGATCAATAATGGTGATTTTGGTGGTAAATGTGCAGTGTTTGGATGGTGGTTTGGTTAGTAGCGGTAATGCAGTAGGGGTGGTCGCCAGATTCGAGGGATTGAGAGGGATTTGAAGGAAATAGGGCTTGAATTCATGAAGAGATGGGTGAGATAAAGAGGATGATGTAAGATTTGTGGGGTTTTGACGGTGGTAAGCGGCAGTCGGTTAGCAGCTAGGGTTATAGTTAGTTTTTTATTTACGGAGATTGGGATTGATTTTGGAGATTTAGGTATAGAGGATGAAGAGATGAAGAGAACGATGTACAAATGGGGTGGTTTTGTGGTGCGCCACCTCCATGGGGTGATTTCCGACTAGCGACGCTAGGGTTTGGGCGATGGAGGGATAGGGAGAAGAGAGAGTGATGAGAGAGAGAGAGAGGGGGAAAGGAAAGAATAAGGGGGAAAATAAGGGCACATTTTTGGTATTGGAGGCTTTATATACCTGGGGTTGGGGTGATATATGGCTATTGGATCAAATTAAGATGGATGGCTGCGATTGAATCTCGACCACTTAAACGAAACTACGCCGTTTTGGCATGTCTGGTTGGGGCCTTGAGTTGAGAAGGTTAAATGTAATTGGGTCGCTATTTTGGGCTAATTTTTGCTTTAAATGATATGACCAATCTCATAACCCCATTAACAATTTTTTTTATATAATTTAATTCTAAAACCTACAAATACATACATTGTAAAACTAAAAAGAAAATATAATGTAGAAGAAAAAGAAAGAGAAAAAATTAGACATTTACACACCCAATCTCTCACCTGAAAAGTTAGCTCGGAACATCGTTTGTCAGCAACGTCTTTGATACGACTCTGTGCACGCACCAAATTATTCTTGAGAAGGGTCAGGAGTTCATCCCTATCTACCAAATAAGCTTCGGCCAATTCACTGGGGCTGTTGCCCAAAATGTAGCGAGCAATGGTAGAAGGATCCCTTCCGTACAAGGCTATGAAAGGTGTCATATCTGCGGAGGGTTGGAAGGCAGTATTATACCAATATTAGGCCCAAGGGAGCATATCTACCCATTTGTGAAGATCATCGGCCACAAAGAAACGAAGGTACTGCTCTACACACTTGTTGAGTGCCTCAGATTGCCCGTTTGAGGATGATATGAAGTGCTTAGGATCTCGGTCAGTCATAATTGATCTATGAGGTATATGAAGAAGAATAATGGCAACTACAAATGTCTCAGCTACTAATTGAGCAGATAAGGATGGAGGCAAGGGAATAAAGTGTCCATACTTGGACAATCGATCCACAACGGTCAAGATGGTAGATTTACCTCTAGAGCTCGACAGACATGTAATAAAATTCATCGAAATATCCTCAAACACCATGGAAGTAATGGGTAAGGGATGAATCATACTAGCTTTAGTTAGTGGGAATCCTTCATGTGCTGATAAACCTGACAGGCTGCAACATAGTTGTGGATGCCTCTCTTCATTCCCTTCTAATAAAAATTGGAAGCTATGCAATGGTAAGTCTTCGCAACTCCGGCATGTCCCCCAAATGCCGTGTCATGAAATTCCTAGAGAAAAGTCTATCATAAGGGTAAATCAGAAGGGAAAACCAAACGACCTCGAAAGAAAAGGATACCATTACGAAAGCTGAACCTCAGGTTGTTAGAAGGCTAGTCTTGGACCGAATTCTAAAGTGCTGCTAACTCCGTGTGACTGATTCAGTGCCATGAGCTCGCTCTCAATGTCATAACTCCTCATTGAGATGGTGAGGAACATAGGTTCAAAATTATGAGAGAGGGCATTGACATCCTGATTTAGTTTGCTAGGCCGGTAGATGATCTAGAAATCATATCCCACTAGTGCACCTCCTCGACATTCTTAGGATCAAGCCATTGCTGAATCGTTGTGATCTTTGCTGGGTCTACACTAAGTCCTTGGTTAGATATCACATGCCCCTGATAATCAATTGATGTTTGGCCAAAACTACAGTTGTTACATTTGGCTACCAAACTGTATTGGCGTAATAGCTGTATATCTGACTTTAGATAAGCCAAATGTTCCTCTCAAGAAAGACTATACACTAGAATATCATCGAAAAATACGAGAATAGAGTGACACAAGAATGGCTGGAATAGTTCATTCATGGTAGCCTGGACAGTAGGTGGTGCATTAGATAACCCAAATGGCATTACTAAAAACTCGCAATGTCCATTAGGGTGGACATAATACCAACCGAACCGATAAAATCGACCGAACCGAAAAAATCGACCGAACCGATAGTTTTGGTTTATACGGTTCATTTTGTTCAATTTTTCGGCCGGTTTGCTGTTTATAGTTTTTAAAAGTTTGGTGTTCGATTCGGTATTCGATTTTAGTATTTTGGTTTTTCGGTAGACCGAAAAATTGAAGTTTTTTTAAGCATGGGTTGTATAGCCTCTGGGCTTATCTTAACATGTTAAATATGGGCCCAATCATTTATTAATTTTTAGTAAATGTTGAAGCCCAAACCCCAAAATGCCACACTTTTTAGAAGTTCATCCAACCCCAAGGTCACGCTACATCATAACCCATAAAGCTAGCTAGTGTACGTTCTGAGGAAATTAAGAGAATCATAATTGCATCTTAGAAATGATTAGTGCATATTTTATTATTTTCTAATTAAATTTCATGTTATAGTAGATTAGAGTAGGAAAATTTGCTAAGCACATGCATTGAACCTTAGAAACTTTGTACTAATAATTAATTATGAGACTCATTTATTGCTTAAGAAAGAAGTCCAATTTGAAAAGCCTAAAATCAAAAAATCAAATCGAAAGTAACTACACCAAACTGCAGGAAAATTGAACCGCACCAAAAATACTTTGGTTCGGTTTGGTTATTAAAATCCTAAATTGAAAACTGAAAAATCGAATCGAACTTCTACAAAATCAAACTGAACTAATCGATGCCCACCCGAACTGATCGACGTCTACCCGTAATGTCCATCATGAGATCCGAACGCTGTCTTAGCTACATCCTCTGGCCTAACTCGAATCTGGTGATAACCACCAAATAAGTCAGCTTAGAAAAATAGACTGAACCGTGGAACTCATGAAACAACTAGTCAACTATCGGAATAGGAAATCTGTCCTTGTCTATGACTACATTCAAGGCCCTATATCTACGCAAAATCTCCATGTGCCATCCTTCTTTCGCACTAGCAGGATTGGAGAAGAAAAAAACTGGTGCTAGCCCGAATTACCCCTTCTTTGATCATCCGTTACCAGTTTCTCCCTGACTTTCTTCTGGAAGTAGGGGTATCGATACGGTTTGACGTTGACTAGAGCTGCACCGACAACCAAATAAATAGCGTGATCCAGCAGTCTAGAAGGAGGTAATCCTTGCGGTTTTTGGAAGACATTAACAAAGGTATCTAGGAGGCATCGTAGGTCCGGTCTAACCTGTTCATTGGCAGCCTCGTCCGGTGCGAGCATTTGCAAGCATAAGTAGGAGGAAATAACATCTGTAGCTGTGTGTCATCGGATACTCTATAGTTGGACATGTTGGGCTTTAGTTAGAATCAATCCCTTCCAAATAACGGTATCTTCCTAGTTGTGAAATTCAAAGAGGTGTTCGACATAGTCAGTAACCACCCTTCATAGCGTGGAAAGCCATGAAGCTTCAAGAACCACATCTGCACCTTGTAGTGACAGTACATACAGATCAAAGGTGAGGTCACACCCCTAGATCTAGAGTGGAACTTGGCGAACAATGGCCTCACATCTGAAACGCTGACCGTTCCCCACCACAACTACAAAATTGTGGGTGGTATCAATGGGAAGTTGTAAGAACTTAGCTGCCCTTGCCTGGATAAAGTTGTGGTTGCTACCACCATCCACCATAAACTAGACGAGGGACCTGTTCACATATCCCAGAAATCGGAGAGTGGACGAAGAATTTTCGTCGGCCAATGCATGATGTGATATAGTGGACTGTTCCTGAAGTTCAAGGTATTGCAGGTCCTCTGCTAAAATGTAATCAGAGACAACTACTTTGGTAAGGTGGGTTCCACACCAGATCCATCAGTAAGGAGAAGCAGTTGAGGTGGCGATTTACAATTATGACCTGCTGAATACTTCTCCTGGCAATAATAGCATAGGCTAAGCTCACAATGACTTTGAATCTCTGCGTGGGTGAGGCATATAATAGAAGGTTTAGTTGGTGTTACCTGGTTGGTGGAAATGAATGATGGTGAAGGATGATGGTGTGCGGAGGAACTAGGGCCGGGTTGTCACGACCCGGATTTTCCACCCTCGGGAGTCGTGATGGCGTCTACTAATGGGAGCTAGGCAAGCCAAACCTTAACTACTTACTACACTTTCATTTTTGCTTCTTTTTAACAAACACAAGTCGATAATATGATAAAAACGGAATTTTAAATAAATAAGCGGAAGTCAACAATTATATATTTTAAGGCTATGTCTATTACAACTTTTAAAACCTCAAATACCCCCAAAACCTGGTATCACAGTGTCACGGACTGTCTAAGAGTTACTACATACAAGGTCTGAAGAAATACAATACACTGTTTCTGAACAAAAGGAAATGAAATAGGAAATAGAGATAGAGGGAGACGCCAGGGCCTGTGGATGCCTGTAGGTCTACCTTGGTCCTCCTAGTGGACTGAAGGAATCCCTCCAACTACTGTTCGAAAACTGATCGTGGATCTGCACACAGTGCAGAGTGTAGTATCAGCACAACCGACCCCATGTGCTAGTAAGTGTCTAGCCTAACCTCGGCGAAGTAGTGACGAGGTTAGGACCAGACTACCAAATAAACCTGTACAGTTCATATATATATATATATATACAACGGAAAAGTAATACAGAAATAACCAGTCAATATGGGAGGGAGAAACATGCTGTGGGGGAGATAATAGTTCCGAATAGAAAGGCATCAAGTAAGGAAAAAAACAACATAACTAGAATATCAACAAGGAAGCAGAAATCAACAATTGCACGGCATCACCCTTCGTGCTTTTACTCTCAGTCTCACCAAAGCAGTTATATAATAAAAATATGCATGGCATCACCCTTCGTCCTTTTACTCTCATCCTCACCAAAACAATCATATAATCAAAATGTGCATGACATCATCCTTCGTACTTTTACTCTCTCTCACCAAAATAATACACGACATCACCCTTCGTGCTTTATGCTCTTCCTCACCCAAAAAACAATCACAAAGCAAATAGGGTAAGAGAATCTATAACATCGAAATAAAATCAAGTAACATCAGAAAATCAGTAAATAAATGTAAAGGACAACATAACTCAATTATCAGTAAGAATCAGGTAAATCAAAGACAAGTGCACAACATCACCCTTCGTGCTTTTACTCTCGTTCTCACCATAAGAATCAATATAAATTGCACGGCATCACCCTTTGTGCTTTTACTCTCATCCTCACCATGAAATCAATATAATAGGCACAGAATGGTACATCGTGCGGCACGACATCACCCTTCGTGCTTTACACTCTTCCCTCACAAAATAAACAATGCACGACATCACCCTTCGTGCTTTAACTCTCTTCCTCACTTAAACAACAATCACAAACAATAGGGCAAGGAAATAAAGGAAATTTGCAATAAGAATACCGGCAAGGGAGCAACAAGTCAACAATTAAATCCCGACAAGGGAACAACATCAATAATATCCACATCCCGACAAGAGAGATAACAAATAAATCAACAATAGCCCGGCAAGGGTGACAACATAATGATCTCTTCTCTTTCTCACTTTTACTTCACAATTCACTTCACAACTCAAGCCAATGCTCTAGAGGTTCAATTATCACTTATACCTTCACAACTAATTTCACAACTCGAGCCAATGCTCTAAAAATTCAATTGTCACTTACACTTTCACAATTCGTTATACAACTTGAGCCAACGCTCCTCAGTGATCATGGTTCACAATTCTTTCCACAAACTTTATACAACAATTAGAAATCTTCACCAAGGCATGAATAATTCAACGAAATCATGAAAATCACAATATAAGACTCACGATCATGCTTGACACCAATGTATAGATACTCGTCACCATGCCTATACGTCGTACTCAACAATTACCACATAGCAAATATGACTCAACTCCTAATCCCTCAAGCAAAGGTTAGACCAAACACTTACCTCGATGCCACGAACACAATTCATGATTCAATTATAGCTTTACCCATTGATTCCACCACCAATTCACTCGTATCTAGTCACAAGTTACTTAATTACATCAATAAACGCTAAATGAATCAATTTGAATGCATGAAAATGAGTTTTCTAAAGTTTTACCCAAAAAGTCAAAAATCGCCCACGGGGCCACATGGTCAAAACCCGAGGTTCGAACCAAAACCCGATTACCCATTCCCCCACGAACTCAAATCTATAATTTGTTTTGAAATCGGACCTCAAATCGAGGTTCAAATCCCCAATTTTCAAATAACCTAGGTTCTATCCAAAACACCCAATTTCCCCCATGAAAATCATTTATTTGAAGTTGAAATCATGTTAAAAGATGTTAAGAATTGAAGGAAGTTAGTTAAAAATGACTTACAATTGATGTGGAGAAGAAGAAATCCTTGAAAAATCGCCTAAGTGTGTTTATGTTTTGAGAGAATATGAAAAATGAGTTTAAAATCGTCTAAGTATAAAAGTTGCAGGTAGCAGGTATGGGAATTGCGAACAGGGGTTCGCAATTGTGAACCAACCTCTGTTGGCTTGGGAATTGCGAAAAAAGTTTGGGAAATGCGAAAAAAGTTTGGGAAATGCGAACAAGCCTGGGAATTGCGAAAAAAGTTTGGGAAATGCGAACCTGGGAATTGCGAACAAGCCTGGGAATTGCGAAAAAAATTTGGGAAATGCGAAGCTTGCAGGCCTGCAATTCCTTAAGTCCAAAATTTCACCCCGTGGCCTATACAAAACTCACCCGAGCCCTCGGGGCTCCAAACCAAACATACACACAACCTCAAAAACATCCCACAGATTCATTCGTGCACTCATATCATCAAAATAATATAACGAACATCGAATTAAACCTCAAGATCAATGAAATTTATCAAAACTTCTTAAACATCAATTTTTTCAATTATGGTCTGAATCACGTCAAATGGATTCCATTTCTTACCAAACTTCACAGAATCATCTTAAATCATATATAAGACCTGTACCGGACGCCGAAACCAAAATATGGGCCCGATACCAACATGTTCTAATCAAAATTCATTTCCAAACCTTATAAACAATTTTAGAAAATAATTTCTTTCAAAAATTCATTTCTCGGGCTTGGGACCTCGGAATTAGATTCCGGGCATACACCCAAGTTCCATATTTTCCTATGGACCCTCCGGGACCGTCAAATCACGGGTCTGGGTCCGTTTACCTAAAACGTTGACCGAAGTCAAATTAATTCATTTTATAGTCAAAACTTATCATTTTTCACATATTTTCTCATTTAAGCTTTCCGGCTACGCGCCCGGACTGCACACGCAAATCAAGGTGATGCTAAGAGAGGCTTTTAATGCCTCAGAATGTAGAATTTAATTTAAAAATAAGTGATGACCCTTTGGGGCATCACATTCTCCACCTCTAAAACAATCGTTCGTCCTCGAGCGGACAAAAGAATGAAGTACCTGAGTAAGGGAAAAGATGGGGATAACGGCTCCGCATATCAGACTCGAACTCCCAGGTCAATGCCTCAGGAGGCTGACCTCTCCACTGAACACGAATAGAAGGAAAACTCTTCGATCTCAACTGACGAATCTGCGAGTCTAGAATAGCTACCGGCTCCTCCTCATAAGACAAGTCCTTGTCCAACTGGACAGTGCTGAAATCTAACACGTGGGATGGATCGCCGTGATATTTCCGAAGCATGGACACATGAAACACTGGATGTATGACTGTTAAGCTCGGCGGCAATGCATGTCTATAAGCCACCTCTCCCACTCGATCAAGAATCTCAAATGGACCAATGAACCTAGGGCTAAGCTTGCCATTCTTCCCGAATCTCATCACGCCCTTCATAGGCGACACTCGGAGCAATACCTGCTCTCCGACCATAAAAGCCTCATCTTGAACCTTGCGGTCTGCATAACCCTTTTGCCTGGACTGAGCTGTACGAAGTCTATCCTGACCTTGTCCAAGGCCTCCTGAACCAGATCCGTACCCAACAACCGAGCCTCTCCTAGCTCAAACCATCCAACCGGAGACCGACATCGCCTACCATATAAAGCCTCATAAAGAGCCATCTGGATACTCGACTGGTAGTTGTTGTTGTAGGCAAACTCTGCTAAAGGCAAAAACTAATCCCACGAGCCTCCAAAGTCAATGACACAAGGTCAGAGCATATCCTCCAATAACTGAATAGTCCGCTCGGACTGTCCGTCCGTCTGGGGATGAAATGCTGTGCTCACCTCAACCCGCGTGCCCAACTCTCGCTGAACTGCTCCCCAGAAACGCGAGGTAAACTGCGTACCTCAGTCCGAAATGATAGACACAAGAACACCATGAAGGCGAACAATCTCCCGAATATAGATCTCAGCTAACCTCTCAGAAAAATAAGAGACTGCCATAGGAATGAAATGTACTGACTTGGTCAGCCTATCAACAATGACCCATACTACGTCGAACTTCTTCCGAGTTTGTGGGAGTCCAGTAACGAACTCCATAGTGATCCGCTCCCACTTCCACTCGGGAAGCTCAATCCTCTGAAATAAACCACCAGGCCTCTGATGCTCATACTTAACCTACTGACAATTCAAACACCGAGCCACATATGTAACAATATCCTTCTTCATTCTACGCCACCAATAATCCACAAATCCTGATACATCTTTGCGGCGCCCAGATGAATAGAGTACCGGGAGCTATGGTCCTCCTCTAAAATCAACTCCCGAAGCCCATCCACATTAGGCACACATACTCGACCCTGCAATCTCAAAAATCCACCATCATCTAAGGTAACCTGCTTGGCACCTCCGTGTAGCACCGTGTCTCTAAGGACACACAAATGGGGATCATTATACTGCTGATCTCAAATACACTCCAATAATGAAGAACGAGCGACGATGCAAGCTATCACACGGCTAGGCTCAGAAACATCCAACCTCATGAACTGATTGGCCAAAGCCTGAACATCCAAAGCAAGCGGCCTCTCACCAACCGGAATATAAGCAAGACTGCACATACTGGCTGACTCCCTACTCAGAGCATCGGCCACCACATTGGCCTTCCCCGGGTGATACAAGATAGTGATATCATAATCCTTCAACAACTCCAACCACCTTCTCTGCCTCGAATTCAACTCCTTTATCTTGAATAAATACTAAAGACTCTTGTGATCCGTGAACACCTCACATGCCACTCCATACAGTCAATGCCTCCAAATCTTTAATGTGTGAACAATGGCTGCCGATTCCAAACCAGGAACCAGATAGTTATTCTCATGAATCTTTAACTGCCGTGAAGTATAGGCAATGACCTTGCCATCCTGAATTAACACTGCACCATGTCCAATACGAGATACATCACAATAAACTGTATAAGGCCCTGATCCTATGGGCAAAACCAACACCAGTGCCGTAGTCAGAGCTGTCTTGAGCTTCTGAAAGCTCACCTCATATTCATCCGACCATCTGAACTGGGCACCCTTCTGGGTCAACCTAGTCATCGGGGCTGCAATAGATGAAAACCCCTCCACGAACCGACGATAGTAGCCTGCCAATCCCAAGAAACTCCGAATCTCTATAGTTGACGCTGGTCTAGGCCAGTTCTTGACTGCCTCAATCTTCTTCAGATCAACCTGAATACCCTATACCGATACAACATGACCCAAAAATGCAACTGAACTCAACCGGAACTCACATTTTGAGAACTTAGAATATAACTGACTATCCCTCAAGGTCTGAAGAAATACTCTGAGATGCTGCTCGTGCTCCTCCCGGCTGCGGGAATAAATCAAAATGTCATCAATGAAGACTATCACGAACGAATCTAAGTAAGGCCTGAACACTCGATTCATCAAATCCATAAAATCTTCTGAGGCATTTGCCAACCCGAACGACATCACCAAGAACTCATAATGCCCGTACCGAGTGCGGAAAGCTGTCTTAGGGACATCAGATGCCCTAATCCTGAACTGATGGTAGTTAGATCTCACGTCGATCTTTGAAAATACCTTGGCACCCCAAAGCTAATCAAACAAATCAGCAATCCTCGCCAATGGATACTTATTCTTGATTGTAACCTTATTCAACTATCGGTAATCAATACACATCGTCATCGACCCATCCTTCTTCTTAGCAAACAACACTGGCGCACCCCAAGGCGAAACACTCGGCCTAATGAAACCCTTCTCAAGCAAGTCTTGGAACTTCTCCTTCAACTCTTTCAACTCAGGCAGGCCCATGCGATACGGCGATAGAAATGGGCTGAGTGCCCGGAGCCAAATCAATGCAAAAGTCAATATCCCTATCGGGTGGCATACCCGACAGGCCTGAAAGAAATACCTCAGGAAACTCACGAACAACGGGCACAGAATCAATAGAAGGAATCTCAGCACTAGAAACACGAGCATAGGCCAAATAGGCCAACCGCCCCTTCTTGACCATACGCCGAGCCTTCATATAAGAGATAACACTGCGGGTAGAATGACCAGGAGTCCCTCTCCACTCTAAACGAGGCAAACTCGACAAGGCTAAGGTCACAGTCTTGGCATGACAATCCAAGATAGCATGGTAAGGTGATAACCAGTTCATCCCCAATATGACATCGAAATCAACCATGTCCAGAAGAAGCAAATCTACACGAGTCTCAAGACCTCCAATCACAGCTATACATGATCAATGAACACAATCCACCATAATAGAATCACCCACCGGCGTAGACACATAAACAGGGGCACTCAAAGAACCACTAGGCATGACCAGATGCGGCGCAAAATAAACCGAAGCTTCTCTGCTACAAACCAAAACAGTACCTGCACCTCCACCTCTAATACCTCTACCTCCTCCTCTAGCATCTCTACCTCCACCTCTAATACCACTACCTCCACCTCTAATACCACTACCTCCACCTCTAGCTAACTGAGCGGGCTGGACGAGTCCCTCAATGAACCTCCTCGCTCTCTTTCTTGGTGGGGAGTATGATGAGAGCATGGTGAGCCAAATCAATGAACCTGGTCTCATACTGGGTAACCGTCATGGAACCCTGCTGGAGGTGCTCAAATTGCCTCCGATAGGCCTCTCTCTGAGTAATGGGGAGAAACTTCTCCAGAAATAGCTGTGCAAACTTCTCCCAAGTCAAGGCTGGCGATCCGGCTGGTCTAGCCAAACAATAATCTCTCCACCAAGTCTTGGTGGATCCAGACAAGTGAAATGTAGCAAAATCAACCCCATTGGTCTTAACAATACCCTTGTTCCTGAGAACCTCGTGGCGGCTGTCTAGATAATCCTGGAGATCCTCAGAAGATGCACCATTGAAAGTAGTAGTGAAGATCTTGGTGAAACCTACCCAACCTCCACAAAGCCTTCGAGGGCGTAGCTGATCTATCACGAGTTTGTGATGTTGCTTGGCTGAAGAAGCGATACATGACCTCGCCATTTGCAAAAGGACAAGAGTAGAGGTTTCAATTTAACATTGAGAGAACAAAATCGCATGACAGGGAAGAATAGAGGTGAAAATTTTCCTAACTCTATAGCCTCTAGGGGATAAATACAGACGTCTCCGTACTGATCCCTCAGACTCTACTAAGCTTGTCTGTGAACTGTGAGACCCATGTAACCTAGAGCTCTAATACCAACTTGTCACGACCCGGATTTCCCACCCTCAGGAGTCGTGATGGCGCTACTAATGGGAGCTAGGCAAGCCAAACCTTAACTACTTGCTACACTTTTATTTTTGCTTCTATTTAACAAATACAAGTTGATAATATGATAAAAACGGAATTTTTAATAAATAAGCGGATGTCAACAATTATATATCTTAAGGCTATGTCTATTACAACTTTTAAAACCTCAAATACCCCAAAACCTGGTGTCACAGTGTCACAGGCAGTCTAAGAGTTCAAGGTCTGAAGAAATACAATACACTATTTCTAAGCAAAAGGAAATGAAATGGGAAAGAGAGATAGAGGGAGACGCCAGGGCCTGCGGACACCTACAGGTCTACCTTGGGTCTTCGAGTGGACTCAAGGAAGCGCTCCAACTACTGTCCGAAAGCTGCTCGTGGATCTGCACACAGTGCACAATGTAGTATCAGCACAACCGACCCATGTGCTGGTAAGTGTCCAGCCTAACCTCGGGAAAGTAGTGACGAAACTAGGACCAGACTACCAAATAAACCTGTGCAGTTCATATATATATTGTCACGCCCCAAAAACCGAGGGGCACGACTGGCGCTCGACCAGGTAGCCCCCAGCCAAGCGGACCTGGGTGCCTTTCCTATTCCACGTGATACCCTACAGTTCCATTACCCATTAACCAACATTTCCTATCTACGAAGCCTCTAGAGATACAGAAGAGTGTTACAATACTTGCCAGTAACAAGGCTCCGGCTATACCTTACGCAAATACCACAATAAAATTTTCGGGAGGATAAACAGCATGAGCCACGCAGGGCCCCGAGAGGAAAGGGGCTCACCAGTTCAGCTGACGGGAGGTGAAGGAGTGCTACTGTCGGTAGGCTGGAGTACCTGTTATGGAGCCACCTACAATCATAACACGAATGTAGCGCCCCCGGCAAAAGGGACGTCAGTACATTTGAATTGTATTGGTATGTATGAACAAACTTTACCCCAAGTAAAATCAAGAAATACACATATAACAAATAGTAATAGAATCAACAATCAAATGCACATGGAAGGAACAACCAAAGCCAAACAAACTCCACAATCTCTCCTTTTCCCCTTTCAACATTATTTCATCACATCAATGATTTCACAACTTTCACATATTTTTATTTCAATAGTGATTTCGATCACTTTTCCACCCTTATTACCTCGGCCACCCTTATCACCACAACCCACAACTTATTACTTCATGTTGCGGCGCGCAACCCGATCCAATCGGACAATCATATTTCACACAACAACAACAACAACAATTCACAAAGAGTGTTCATAAACATCAATACCAATTCCAACATATACAATAACCCATACACAATTCAAGTCACAACGATAATTGCCCACAACAAGTCACTTATGATATTGCCACAGTTGTTTCAATTGTATCAATTATGATTTCTTTCCATCGTTTGTTCCACAGCTCTTACCACGTAACACATTCATACCCACACGCACTTGTGTTATTGCCATTTTACTCACACCACTATAACGGAAAACTTAACCAACAACGTTCAAGGCACATTAATTACAAGAATTTCACAAATAGTCCACATAAGTAACACATGCCAATTACTCGTATACCAACAAGGTGACTTTACAAAGGTTAAAGTTAGCCATACATACCTGGAGTCGAATTCCCTTTTTAACTTCTACTTTCAATTCACCAACAGCCTAGTACCGTCAATCTAGTTCACAAGTTAACACATATAACTTAGAATTGAAGTTCACAAACTCAACCCGAACTTACTTAGGTTATCAACCCTTCTTTTGCAAATCTTTACTTCTACCCAATTCCTCTTACTAGATCCTAGGTTTTAAAGAACATGCATGTGTATTTCAACTTCCATTTTCAAGAATCAACGCATGAGAATCCCCCTTTATGTTTAAATCTGAAAACAAATGAAAAAGGGTTGGGGATTTTACCTGCAAGAACGGAGATGAAGACAATTACTTGAAATTTCTCGGCCTGGATGACTTTGAAAAATCAAATTGATGGAGATAAGACTTTCTCTCTCAAGAATTCTCTCTTTCCTCTCTCTAGTTTTGTTCAGAAAATAGGTTAAAATGAGGGGTTGGGGTGTTTTATTGAAGAAGGGTCGGGTTTAAAATTTAGAAAAATAGGAGCCCGAGTTAGTTATGTGATTACACTTTGCAATCGCAGAGTGAAAATGCGGTCCGCAGAATGGACCACAAAAGTGCTCCCAAAATCTGAACACACTGCCTGGGTATGCGGCAGAAATGAGGTTCGCATACCCGTTTGCGGTCGCATAATGCACAACAGAACTACCCCTCTCAAAAATCCCAAGGGAAATATGCGACGACTATGCGGTCCGCATATCGGTTATGCGATCGCATATCGGACCACATATTTAACCTCAAATTCGCCCAACACACTGACTCACTTTGCGGTGATTATGCGGTCCGCATACATGATATGCGACCACATTCTCGACCGCAGAATCACATTTTTGGAAAACAATATTTCTTGACTTTTTATAGCATAGATCAGTACCAAAGATCCGAACTGCGGCGAGATTGAATTTTACACATTCCTAACACATATTCGGGACTTGGCACCACGAGCTACCAGGTTTTGAGTACTAGTTTTCATGGGGCCTTACATCCTCCCCCACTTAAAATCATTCTTCCTCGAATGAGGATTTTGGAAATCGGTTGGTTTTTAAAACATGATATGCAAACTCCCAATTTTTTTGAAATATTTTGCCAGAGTTTCCTTTGTAATTAGACTTATCTACCTGTCAGAGAACCCCCGAAACATTATTTCCAAGCACCATTACGCTATTCCTATTATCCCTACAACTGGTATACAAATCATTACCTCAATACCTGCACATAATTTGGTCACTTTAATGAGTCCCATACAGTTCAACCACTCCAATACACTATACGCATTTCAATTAATCATTACCAATATACACTACCTTTAATCATTCACTTACCACCTGAGTTCTTACAAAATTTTCATTTACCAAAAAAAAGGTTTGCACATGACTCAAATAATCACAACACATACAATTCTTGCACAACTTGAGGAGTTACAAGAGTAAAGCATTTAGGGGAAATATGGGTTGTCTTTGCACCAAATTGAACACAACATCAGTTTGCTTAGAGATAAGAGTTCGCACGATCAGTACTAGACTTGTTCAAACAGATGCAGATATTTTTCTTTCATTTCACTTTCCGCTTCCCACGTGGCTTCCTTGACTTGTTGACTTTTCCATAGTACTTTAACTGAAGCAACTTCCTTGTTTCTCAATTTGTGGACTTGCCTATAGAGAATAACAACCGAAACTTCTTCATATGATAACTCTTTATTGACCTCGATAGTCTCGATTGGCACGGTGGTGGATGGATCTCCAACCACTTTCTTTATCATAGATACATGGAACACCGAGTGCACTAAGGACATTTCAGGGGGCAATTCCAGCCTATAAGCCACCTGTCCTATCCTTTGAGTGATCCGATATGGCCCGACATACCTTGGGCTCAATTTCCCTTTATTTCCAAATCGCATGACTCCCTTCATGGGAGATTCTTTCAAGAACACCCAATCATCCACTTGGAATTTCCAATTCTCTTCGACGCACGTCTGCATATGATTTCTGACGACTCTGAGCAGTTTTCATCCTCTCCTAAATGACTTTAACTTTTTCCATAGCTTGATGCACAAGATCTGGCCTTAACAGTTCTGCTTCACCAACCTCGAACCACCCAATCGAAGATCTACACCTCCTTCCATACAACGACTCAAATGGGGCCATCTGAATACTAGCGTGAAAGCTGTTATTGTAAGCAACTCGACAAACGGCAAATGGTCAACCCAACTGCCTTCGAAAGCTAGAACACAAGCTCGCAACATATCTTCAAGTGTCTGAATGGTCCGCTCTGCCTGCCCATCAGTTTATTGATGAAGGGCTATACTAAGATTTACTTGAGTACCCAAATCTTGCTGAAATTCATTCCAAAACTTTGTCGTGAATTGAGCCCCTCGATCTGAAATGATTAAGACTGGAGTGCCATGAAACCTGACTATTTCTTTAATATATAGTTGAGCATATTGTTCTACTGTGTCAGTAGATTTGACTGGCAATAAGTGCACTGATTTCGTGAGTCGATCCACAATCACCCAAATTGAGTCAAACTTGCGCAGAGTGCGCGACAACCCTACCACAAAATACATATTGATCATTTACCATTTCCACATTGGAATTTCAATGAATTGTAACAATCCTCCAGGCCTTTAATGTTCGACCTTCACTTGCTGACAGTTCAAACATTTTGCCACAAAGTCTGCCACAGCCCTTTTCCTGTTATCCCACCGATAAACTTCTTTGAGATCATGATACACTTTTGTAGAACCTAGGAGTACGAAATACCTAGAAATGTGAGCTTCAGCCAAAATCCTTTCCTGAAGACCGTCAATATCCGGAACACATAGGTGCCCTTGGCACCGTAGGGTACCATCACCAATGCCAAAATAAAAAGCTATGATCTTGTGTTTATGAATCTCCTCCTCCAGCTGTGCTAAAAATGGATCGTTGTATTGCTTTCCTTTTACCTCCACTACAAGCGACGATTCAGTCTTATTCTACGCAATTACTCCCCCTTCACCATAGTCCGCAAGACGAATTCCTAGACTAGCCAACTGGTGAACCTCCCTGGCCAACGGCCTTTGATATATCTCCAAGTGAGCTAACTACCCATATATTTCCATCTAAGAGCATCTGTTACAACATTGGCCTTTCCCAGTGATAGAAAATCTCAATATCATAGTCCTTGAGTAGCCCGAGTCATCCTATATGTCTCAGATTCAACTCCTTTTATTTTAAAAATATATGGAAGGCTCTTGTGGTCCATAAATACATCAACGTGGACCCCATACACATAATGTCACCAAATCTTTATACCAAAATTACTGCCGCAAGATCTAAATCATGTGTCGGATAGTTCTTTCCATGATTCTTGGGTTGCCTAGGGGCATAAGTGATCACCTGGCCATGTTCCATCAATAGTGAACCATCTATATCACACTTCTCTTGCATATGACCTCCTAGTATTTGAGTTCTTCAATAATTTTCTTGATATAGTTACAATCTTATGTGAGTACTTGCAACTTGCTCTTCCAAATTCTCAACAGAAGACATTACATGATGAGTTTTCTTATAGATCCTTCTATGTCAAAGGAATAACATCTTCTAGCCTACGCACACACCTTAATATCATCAACATGCACGACATTGCATCAAATGTAATGTAACATTGTGCTCAGACCTTTCCTGGTCAACCTCTTTCCTCCTTGTGTGCCTTACAGAATTTAAGAAACCACTCCACCTTCCCTTGTGAACATTCTCATGATCTCTCTTTGCTGTTCAACACCACCCAAAATGCATATCATCACCCTTCGCACATATTCAATTCAGAAAGTGCCACTGGCCCGAACAATATATTAGTATTATCTTTTCGTTCTAAATGGAATATTCATTCCCATTCTATTTTGTTCATAGTGCATAATTGATAGCCTTATTTTGCCACACACTTGTCTACCTCCTGTGAACTTGTAATATCATTGTGCCTGGTTTAATGAGTTTATTATATCGCAACTTCACCACCAGTAGTCTCACTTCCCATTATATGTAGGCATGATCTTTCTCTAGCTCCTTTAGTTACCATTCAGTGTCACCTAAGTCGATAGCATTACAGTTAGTCCTTTATACCTTCTATTAACACTTGTGCTCCAGGCGAGTCCACCATTCTGATATGAATTATTTTGCGATAACTATGGACATCTCAATTTATAGATTTTCTCCCCATTTCTTATCACCTCATTCATCCTAGCTAATGAATAGCCATGCACTTCTCAATGTGCTACCTAGTCTTTTCCCTTAGTTATTTCATCATGCTCACCTCTTAATTTTTGTGAGGATATCCGTGGGAAAGTATGTCCATCCACATATCACTTAACACTTATTCTCTTGTAAGGTTTCCATCAAGCCCAAATACTCTCTTGGGTTATTATAGCATCGCGTTTATTTTTCCCACTCGTTCCGCCTTTCTTAACGTCTTGGAACTTTAGTTGAATCGCAATTACATGATTAACCCATTATAAAAACTCGAAAAACTTTCACCTTTGATCTATAGTACGTCCTTGGGATGCATTGTCCCTAGCCCCCTAACAAGTATAGAACTCCTTTATAAACCTACTCTTAGTTTCTAGGATCGTTGACCCTATCATTCACATTGCCATGTATGAAGAATTTACCTTCCTTAGCCTTCCACCTTCTTGGAGGTACTAGTGGTCTATCATTAGCATATCCTTTCAGATAATCACATTATCCATTATCACTTTTCTAGACTACGCATGTCTTCAATAAAATATTCAAACATCAAAGCTACATAGTTTTACTCTTGTTTCATTATATTTAAGTGGCCTCACTATGGCCCTTCCTCTCCCACTTAAGGCGAATGTCCCGGATTTTGACACAAGTCTTGAATTTAGCAACTTCATGGACATATATTTCATTTCTCTATCCCTCACATATATGTTCGACTATTAGGGAGATTGAAGTCACAATGGTATTAACCTCATACGTCATTTGCTCTGATTCAGCCACACGGGCTTGGGATTCCAATTCCTTATACCAATATCCTTCAGGAGTGTAACAAAACTTCATACACCTATGGGGTTCTTATAACATTCGTAGCATAAGGGTCTTCTCATCATGGTTTCAATTCTACTCTCATTTCATAACTTCTTGTCTCCTAGGAGAGACTTGCACTCTCATCATCAATCTCCTGGTCATGTTTCCCATATATCACGTGCTTATATAACCAGTTTTCTTTCACACCTTAGGATCATTTACATACTTCTCACACTACCCACATGTGCTATTCAAGCTTATATAGCACTTATCAATTCAATGTTCCTTTGGAGGTCACAATCATTTTTAACACTTTCTCGAATAAAGTATGCTTATGGTACTATGTACGTACCTCATATATTTTTACCATTCGTTCAACATGGCACATATGCCATCTCCTTAATATTCAGGCCTCTGCCCATTGGTCATTCCGTATGACAACATTACTTGAAATTGACGAAAGAGCGTTTAAACTTACCTTGAATCTCAACGCACGAGTTAGAAGACAATCTTATAGTAAAGCTTTATCGCACGATCTGGAGTGTTGAAGAAGGGTAACATTCCTAAATGTCCATGTAGCCTCCAACTTATAGATGTGGTCCACAATACACCGATAAGAAGGACTCTACTAGACACGGCTTCGAGACATCCTAGGACACTTTAAAACCTTAGGCTCTGATACCAAGTTTGTCACGCCCCAAAAATCGAGGGGCGCGATCGGCGCTCGTCCGGGTAGCCCCCAGCCAAGCGGACCTGGGTGCCTTTCCTATTCCACGTGATACCCTGCGTTTCCATTACCTATTAACCAAGTGAAATAGCCATTTATAAATTTAAACACATTCTTACGAGATTTACATAATATACATAGTTACTTAGCGTGGTTTACAAGTTATACTACCCAAAATACATAAGTACATAACCCACATTTCCTGTCTATGGAGCTTCTAGAGATACAGAAGAGTGTTACAATACTTGCCGGTAACAAGGCTCCGACTATACCTTACGCAAATACCAAAATAAAATTTTCGGGAGGATAAGCAGCATGAGCAACACAGGGCCCCGAGAGGAAAGGGGCTCACCAATTCAGCTGACGGGAGGTGAAGGAGTGCTACTATCGGTGGGCTGGAGTACCTGTTATGGAACCACCTAAAATCATAACACGAATGTAGCGCCCCCGGCAAAAGGGACGTCAGTACATTTGAATTGTACTAGTATGTATGAACAAACTTTACCCCAAGTAAAATCAAGAAATACACAGATAACAAACAGTAATAGAATCAACAATCAAATACACATGGAAGGAACAACCAAAGCCAAAATAACTCCACAATCTCTCCTTTTCCCCTTTCAACATTATTTCATCACATCAATGATTTCACAACTTTCACATATTTTTATTTCAATAGTGATTTCGATCATTTTTCCACCCTTATTACCTCGGCCACCCTTATCACCACAACCCATACCTTATTACTTCGTATTGCGGCGCGCAACCCGATCCCACCGGACAATCATATTTTACACAACAACAACAACAACAATTCACAAAGAGTGTTCATAAACATCAATACCAATTCCAACATATACAATAACCCGTACATAATTCAAGTCACAACGACAATTGCCCACAACAAGTCACGTATGATATTGCCACAGTTGTTTCAATTGTATCAATTACGATTTCTTTCCATCGTTTGTTCCACAGCTCTTACCACGTAACACATTCATACCCACACGTACTTGTGGTATTTCCATTTTACTCATACCACTATAACGGAAAACTTAACCAACAACGTTCAAGGCACATTAATCACAAGAATTTCACAAATAGTCCAGATAAGTACCACATGCCAATTACTCGTATACCAACAAGGTGACTTTACAAAGGTTAAAGTTAGCCATACATACCTGGAGTCGAATTCCCTTTTTAACTTCTACTTTCAATTCACCAACAGCCTAGTACCGTCAATCTAGTTCACAAGTTAACACATATAACTTAGAATTGAAGTTCACAAACTCAACCCGAACTTACTTAGGTTATCAACCCCTCTTTTGCAAATCTTTACTTCTACCCAATTCCTCTTACTAGATCCTAGGTTTTAAAGGACATGCATGTGTATTTCAACTTCCATTTTCAAGAATCAACGCATGAGAATCCCCCTTTTTGTTTAAATCTGAAAACAAATAAAAAAGGGTTGGGGATTTTACCTGCAAGAACGGAGATGAAGACAATTACTTGAAATTTCCCGGCTTGGATGACTTTGAAAAATCAAATTGATGGAGATAAGACTTTCTTTCTCAATAATTCTCTCTTCCCTCTCTCTAGTTTTGTTCAGAAAATAGGTTAAAATGAGGGGTTGGGGTGTTTTATTGAAGAAGGGGTCGGGTTTAAAATTTAGAAAAATAGGAGCCCGAATTAGGTATGCGATTGCACTTTGCGATCGCAGAGTGTAAATGCGGTCCGCAAAATGGACCGCAAAAGTGCTCCCAAAATCTAAACACACTACTTGGGTATGCGGCAGAAATGCGGTCCGCATACCCGTTCTGCAGTCGCATAATGCACCGCAGAACTGCCCCTCTCAAAAAATCCTAAGGGAAATATGCGACGACTATGCGGTCTGCATATCAGTTATGCGATCGCATATCGGACCACATATTTAACCTTAAATTCTACCAACACACTGACTCACTTTGCGGCGATTATGCGGTTCACATACCTGATATGCGACCACATTCTTGACCGCATAATCACATTTTTGGACAATAGTATTTCTTGACTTTTTATAGCATAGATCAGTACAAAAGATCCGAACTACGGCGAGCAAGCTCGCCGCGAAGAATTTTACACATTCCTAACACATATTCGGGACTTGGCACCACGAGCTACCAGGTTTTGAGTACTAGTTTTCATGGGGCCTTACATATATAGAAATAACCAGTCAATGTGGGAAAAGAAATAATGCACGGAATCACCCTTCGTGCTTTAACTCTCTTCCTCACCCAAACAACAATCACAAACAATAGAGCAAGGAAATAAAGGAAATTTTCAATAAGAATCCCGACAAGGGAGTAACAAGTTAACAATTAAATCCCGATAAGGAAACAACATCAATAATATCCACATCCCAGCAAGGGAGATAACAAAAAAATCAACAATAGCCCGGCAAGGGTGACAACATAATGATCTCTTTTGTTTCTCACTTTTACTTCACAATTCACTTCACAACTCGAGCCAATGCTCTAGAGGTTCAATTATCACTTATACCTTCATAACTAATTTCACAACTCGAGCTAATGCTCTAAAAGTTCAATTGTCACTTACACTTTCACAATTCGTTATACAACTTGAGCCAATGCTCCTCAGTGATCATGGTTCACAATTCTTTCCACAGACTTTATACAATAATTAGAAATTTTCACCAAGGCATGAATAATACAACGAAATCATGAAAATCACAATATAAGACTCACGGTCATGCTTGACACCAACGTATAGATACTCGTCACCATGCCTATACGTCGTACTCAATAATTACCACATAGCAAATAGGACTCAACTCCTAATCCCTCAAGCTAAGGTTAGACCAAACACTTACCTCGATGCCACAAAAACAATTCACGATTCAATTATAGCTTTACCCCTTGATTCCACCATCAATTCGCTCGTATTTAGTCACAAGTTACTTAATTACATCAATAAACGCTAAATGAATCAATTTGAATGCATGAAGATGAGCTTTCTAAAGTTTTACCCAAAAAGTCAAAAATCGCCCCCGGGGCCACATGGTCAAAACCCGAGGTTCGAACCGAAACCTGATTACCCATTCCCCCACGAACTCAAATATATAATTTGTTTTGAAATCGGACCTCAAATCGAGGTTCAAATCCCCAATTTTTGAATAACCTAGGTTCTACCCAAAACACCTAATTTCCCTATGAAAATCATTGATTTGAAGTTGAAATCATGTTAAAAGATGTTAAGAATTGAAGGAAATTAGTTAAAAACGACTTACAATTGATTTGGAGAAGAAGAAATCCTTGTAAAATCGCCTAAGTGTGTTTATATTTGAGAGAATATGAAAAATGAGTTTAAAATCGTCTAAGTATAAAACTTGCAGGTCGCAGGTATGGGAATTGCGAACAGGGGTTCGCTATTGCGAAAAAAGTTTAGGAAATGTGAACCTGGGAATTGCGAAAAAAGTTTGGGAAATGCGAACAAGCTTGGGAATTGCAAAAAAAGTTTGGGAAATGCAAACCTGAGAATTGCGAAAAAAGTTTGGGAAATGCGAACAAGCCTAGGAATTGCGAAAAAAATTTGGGAAATGCAAAACCTGCAGGCCTGCAATTCCTTATGTCCAAAATTTCACCCCGTGGCCTATCCAAAACTCACCAGAGCCCTCGGGGCTCCAAACCAAACATACACACAACCTCAAAAACATACCATGGACTCATTCGTGCACTCATATCACCAAAATAATATCACGAACATCGAATTAAACCTCAAGATCAATGAAATTTATCAAAACTTCTTAAACATCAATTTTTCTAATTATGGTCCGAATCACGTCAAATGGATTCCGTTTCTTACCAAACTTCACAGAATCATCTTAAATCATATATAAAACCTGTACTAGGCGTCGGAACCAAAATATGGGCCCGATACCAACATGTTCTAATCAAAATTCATTTCCAAACCTTATAATCAATTTCGGAAAACAATTTCTTTCAAAAATTCATTTCTCGGGCTTGGAACCTCGGAATTAGATTCCGGGCATACATTCAAGTTCCATATTTTCCTACGGACCTTTCGGGACCGTCAAATCACGGATCCGGGTCCGTTTACCTAAAACGTTAAGCAAAGTCAAATTAATTCATTTTAGAGTCAAAACTTATCATTTTTCACATATTTTCTCATTTAAGCTTTCCGGCTACGCGCTCGGACTGTGCACGCAAATCAAGGTGATGCTAAGAGAGGATTTTATGGCCTCAGAACACAGAATTTAATTTAAAAACAAGTGATGACCCTTTGGGCCATCACACGGGTAAAAAAGGGAAGCCCTTTATTAGCTAAATCAGGTCAAACGAGACGGGTAAAGGCTTATAACATGGTTATAAAATGAGAAAGACTAGAAGCTCAAAAGGGTTGACTAAGGATAACGACATTGGTTGGCAATATAAATCTCAAATGGGCCTATGAAAGCCTACAATCACCTCTCAACCAAGGAAAACTTAGGATTTTGCATTGAAACACATTCGAGGCAAGTTCTAGACCCTTTCGCACGGATACTTGGACTAGCAACAATTCATTTTACCCCTCACGCAACTAGATTGTAAAAGAGGATAGAGTCGAGAGCCTACAATGACCATATTCAAGTTTAAGGATCACTATGGTCTAATTAAACCACTCGATGATTACCAAAGTCAACTCAAGAGTCACAATGTCACTAACTAGAGCTATTTCTTTCAAAAGCCTTGTATCTAACCATAAGCACATAATTAAGTGTGTTGGTACCAAATGAAGCATGATTAACTCTTCGAGAATGACTTGATTAGGTCTTTTTATTCAGTACTACTACTACTATTACTACTATTATTACCTAAACACAAAAAAACTAACTCATTCCCTTAAGAAGGTTGTCACGTTAACACAAAAAGACTAACTCATTCCCTTAAGAAGGTTGTCATGCCATTCATTATTGGGATGAGCCACCCGGTTCACACAACAATTACCTTTGGAAAGAACCTTGCATTAAAAAAATCAAAGGGTTATTATCTACTAAAGTATAAAAAAAAAGCTACTTCACAAAACAAGAACTAATATGGAAAAGATAAAGAAGCTAATAAACAATAACTACTAAAGAGAGATAAAATATACATAAGAGAAGAGAGAGGAGATAGATAAATACAAATAAGAAAATAAAGAGTATCATCAAATTATTGCTGACCAAATGTATCAAAGTGTACCAATGTGGCAAATAAACTCCCTCCTTCCCCCGAATAAAAGTAAGAATTATCCCCAATGTTTAGCAAAATAAGAGTAAAAGAGGAGATGGCGAAGAAAACTCCCCAAGGATCCTTAGACATCTTAGTGTCCCCAGCAATGTCATCTCCCTCAGGGTCAGCCAACTGGATCTCATCATTATCAAATCTAGCGTGGCTGGGTTGTCAAACATCACATGCAATGCCTCAGCAGTGTCGGTAGCAAGGTCTAGCTCGTTAGACTAGCCAGCTAGTACCACCGGTGTAGATGGTACTAAAGGATATGGTTGATTTGGTGCGGGTCAAGTAGCATGTCTAAGGGAAGATCATCAGCTGTAGCAAGCCTAGTCACCTCTCTTCGGAGATTGTCCACTGATTTCTTGCTTACCTAGGACTTCCTCACATTCTTTACTTCTTTTCCCATCTCCTCAATAACTGACCCGTGTTGCACCAATTGTCCATAATAGTTTTCTGGTTGTCCAAAATCTTCTTCAGTGTCTCATCAATGTCAGAAGGAGCATGTGTTGCCTGTGAAGTGGACTATGCTACAATAGTACTAGACAGGTCAGATAACATTACAATAGCCGTCTGTATCTAGTTGTTAAGACTCGCCAATGTCTAGGAAACTCGCAATGCAGATAGTGGGGCAGTAGGCATGGGAACTGCCTCAGAGCTGTGGCAGGAGCTGTATTAGGAGCTATGGATGATGGCGGAGGCATAACATCGACACTAGAGGAAGGTTCAGTCGAGGTGGATGTAAGATCAGCTGTCTCAGAGACTACACTGCTGGCTCATCAGACTGGCCTGTGGTGGTAGAAGGCTGGACTTTCTTCTTTGGGTTGCTCGCAACCATTGGTGAATACCAATCAAAGGGCTTCTTTGATTTCACCTTTGTGTAAAAGTCTCTCGGCTCTAACTTTACATCCTTGAGGTACTTTGTAATAGTATTAGGATAAGGGTAAGCTGAGCTATCTTGCCGTGCTATCAATGAAATATTGGCTGACATCACGACACCCACATCGACTGGGTACTCGTCCATGATAGAAGCCAAAGGATTTGCCCGAGGAATGGGAAGGTGAGTCTCATTCTGGCACGGATCCAATCTATTGCAGACAAAGGTTTGTCACCCCTTTACCTCAAAACTCAGAGTGCTCTAGTGGATGGGAATCCCAGCAGTGATCCATGGTGGTGGTGGCCCCGGTCGCGCTAAGATCTCAACCAACCACGATCAGACTTCCTCCTTCATGGCACATTTCTCCAAAATTCCTTTGGCTCTACATCCTCAAAGCCCAGGTACGCGTTTAGTGTATGCTGATTAAACCTCACCTTGAGGTTGTGCACCTTGGTCACCTTCGTCCCTTTCTTGATATGAGAAACATTGGCATAAAATTCTCGGACTAGGTATTCTTTGGCATTCTCCACTCTCTCGGTGAACCACATCCAACCCTTTCGTCCTCTAAATTGCCTCAATATCGCCGGGTTGTATTGCTCTAAATATTTCAAAAGGAATTGTCGCTCAAGAGTTATCGACCTCACCGGCCATCACATTGAAAGCTAGTGAAGGCGGCCAAGCTAACAAATCGATCCTCCCAACCTCTTTCTTCTTTGATATCTCAGGCCCAGTAGTTGCAACATCTCCCCATCTGCCATTATCGGGGACGTCATATGTAACTGGTGCCTTAGGGACTGGTGTAGCTGATGGCTTAGAAGCCTGGGTAACACTCTTCGACCCCTCGGAGGTGCTGTGAGATAAAGACGGCTTGTACCTGAACTAGTATCTCCCTTGTGGCCTTGACTGTGCGGCCGTATGCTCCTCCTACACAGAGGCTATATTTCCTTCTAACACCTACCTAGACGGGACATAGGAGCTAGACTCGGAGAGGTTTGCACCTCTCCCTCTACCGACTGTTATTTTCTTTTGGATCATCTTGGGCTGGCCAAGGGGCAAGGCACCTTTACCTCGACCTTGAGAAGATTCACCTCGTCCCTTTGAAGTGTCGCCTCGGCCTCTTGATTAAACCATTGTATGTATCCAGTAGAGAAGATTGTTAGTTGCAATTCATAGTTCAAACACATACCAGAGTCATGTAGGTAAGGGAGAAACAATTGGACACATTGGAGTTATATAGTTGATTCATGCCTGTAGGATAAGGGATCTGCGGTCCGCACATTTTTTATGTGCGACCGCAGATGGAACTCGCGGCCCGCACATTTTTATTGTGCAACCAAAGGATGATGCGGTCCACACATTTGAGATTGCGGCCGCACTCCTGCGTCCCAAAATTATGAACTCTCTAATGATTGAGAAATGCCCAATCTGCAACCGCAAGAGGAATTATACGGTTCGTACAATTTGACTTACGGCTGTACCTTGGAGTTTTAAAAGTTAAGACTCTATGATGACAGAGAAAGGCCTATTCTGCGGCTGCAAGAGGAAATTTGCAATCCTCATAATTTGACTTGCGGCCATAGATTCCTACCTCACATAAGTTCTAAAATTTCATATCTACGGACCGCACAATTCTATGGCGGCCATATAATTCAAACAACTATGAGCAGGCAACATTTCATTCTAAGATTTTTTTCAATTTCTTGCACAAATGGGCATGGAAACATTGTGAAAACATGAAATTTCACTAACCCAATCCCAGTAGAGCATGTATCAAGTTTACCCAGTTCAGATCTACCCCACATGGACACACAATTGAACTCTAATAATAGATGGCCTAAAAAGAATAATTTTTGTTACACCCCATATTTTCGTACGTTGAAGTACGCCATAAGTAAATTGATATAAGCTCGGAAATGAGATATTATATCCTGCATTTTCAGACGTTAATGTTTCGTCATAAGTTAATCGACGTAAGATAAGGAATGAGATTATTTTTGAGGTTATAAGTATTATGCTATTTCAAACAAGTGATAAGTAAATTCGTGAAGGTGAGTTTCGTCAAAGTTTGATATTTTAGGATAAAATACGGTCTATGCTATAATACCCGGTATTTATGGACTTGTACCATATAAGGTACCACATGACCATGATAGTTAGGTGTCTAAGGTATGTTAAAAGTGAGAGTATTTCATGTAATTTGAGATAATTCTTAATTATATGGGTAATTGGTTAATTATTGGTTAATAAAAAATTAACAAGTTAATCAAGCAATTGATGGATAATTAATTAAGATTATGGATAACCTTAAGGTGCCCAACGTGGCAACAAGGGAAAACAGATTCAAAAGCTAATTAGTGACTCTTTACTTACATTATTTGGTGGCACTTTTAGAGGGACTCTTGGCTAAGCCATAAAAGACTCTCATATTCACAAAAATATGGAATGGAAACGTGATTTCTTCAACAAAAGCCATAAAAGACTCTCAAATTCACAAAGATATGGAATGGTAACGTAATTGCTTCAACAAAAGCCATACAACATTATGATCAAATTAACAAAGAGAGATATCATATGTAATAGTAGCGTGAGATGTAATTCTAAGAGAACACAGTGCAATCTTTCTCAAGAATATCATACGTATTTTCCTTACTTCGATCTCGCTGTTACGTGTTGTTGCAAGTGACGTGTTTGTTGTATCTCTTTGGCATGATCCATACGATGAAAACAAAACGAGCAAATGCACAAATTTCACAAATGACTCTATTCATAGAAATACTTGAAGTGCCTATGTTCTTGATTACCCATGTGTCTTATTATTCAATCATCAGTTCATGGGTCTTAGAAAATACGTATGTTGACGAAGTTTATTTCATGATACTAATCAAAGGCATAATTGTCTTATGACGTTCCGAGAGATTTTATGGACATACTTCTCATGCATTGTATTCATTTATACCTGTACATTGACCCATGACTAGATAGCGTTATATACATGTATATTTATGTATATATACGTATATGGGGTATGTGGAAAGGTTATGGCGTGATATACGCACCACCTGATCAGTTGCTATACGTTGATGATTTTGTCCATAGTGGCCGAGATGTATGATGGGATGCCCTCAGAGGCTTGATGATGTTATGTATGCATATACCTATGCATCATATGACATTTATACACATACGCATGATATTATAAATATTAAATGATTCACAAAGCTATTCAGACATACATGTTGAGTCTTTTACTCTATGTTTCTCACATGTCTATTATTTACTGATTTTCATTCCTTACATACTCGGTACATTATTTGTACTGACATCCCTTTTTTCCTGGGGATGTTGCATTTCATGCCAGTAGGCCCCTATAGACAGGGTCCTCAAAGTAGGCTATCAGCTCAGCGGAAGGTGTTGGTGTGCTCCTTTTGCTTCGGAGTTTCTTATTTGGTCAGTATGATTTGGACGTGTATTGATTAGTATGGCTGGGCCCTGTCCCGACCTTTATGGTATTGATCTACTCTTAGAGGATTGTAGACATATGTCCTGTATATGAAAGATTGTATGGCCTTGTCAGCCTATGTTCAGTGTACGAGTGATCATTTTGGCCTTATAGGCCCGTATGTGTCATATGTATAAGTTTGTATTACATGTTGAGTCGTCCTATATCGAGTGTTCCCTCATGTTTCATTCTAGTTATCTCACAGCAACCTTTCTATTTCATTTACCTATGATAGTATGATACGAAAGATACGTTATGTTGATACTCGGTTGAGTAAGGCATCGGGTGCCCGTCGCGGCCCATCGGTTTGGGTCGTGACAATTTTTTTTACAAATTAAACTAACACAAAAGATTAACATGAAATTGAAGCATACCAGATAGAGGGAGTGCAATGATTGACTAAACAAAGGTGGTTGTGTGTGTGGACAGTTGAAATCTTTAAGACAAATTAGCATGGTAACAATATTTTGTTCACAGCTTAAAATGAGCCCTATTGTTCTATTTATATCGTTCAATTTGAAAAGGGAGAAGAGACGAGTGTATCCGCACATTTTCATGTGCGGTTCGCACCCTACAACCTGGGTGAACACTGTCAAAAACCAATCTGCGGTACGTAAAATTTCAGGTGCGGCCATAAATTTCATGTGCGGTCGCAGATCGACCTCCGCACTGACAAGCTTAAACTTCAAAGAGTTGGTATTTTTGACTTTTCCATTGTGTGGTCCGCAAGATAAATGTGCGGCCACAATGCTTATCTGCTATGGCACCAACAAATGTGCGGTCCACACAAATCAAATGCGGTCTGCACTCCTTTGAACATTTAGCCATATTTTCATCTACTGTTCTTGTAAGTCACACTTATCCCTGCAACACACTTCAAATCAAGTTAGAATACAAATAACACCTAATGACAAAAAGAAAAAGGAAAAGAATATGGGTTGCCTCCTAGGAAGCGCCTGATTTAACGTCGCGATACGATGTAGAAAACTCTCAAATGAAGTGAATGACCGCTACCATGTGGCTATCTCCAAACTTGCCCAAGTAGTGCTTCACCCGGTGACCATTGACTCAGAATACTTCATTGTTATTGTTCTTCAAGTCTAATACACCAAAAGACATCATACCAACAATTTCAAAAGGACCACTCCACTTGGATTATAGCTTCCCAGGAAACATCCTCAATCTTGAGTTAAACAACAATACAAGATCTCCCACCTTGAACTCTTTGTTCCCAATGTAATTGTCATGAAGGTATTTCATCTTTTCTTTGTACAAGGACGAACTTGCATAAGTATGGCACCCGAACTCATCCAATTAATTCAAATGTGCAACCCCCAAATTAGCGGCTACATCCCAATAAAGATTCAACTTCTTTAGAGCCCATATTGCCTTAGGCTCTAGTTCCGCTAGAAGATGACAAGCTTTCCCTAACACCAATCAGGATGGCGACATTCTGATAGGTGTTTTGTAAGCCATCCGATAAGCCCATAATGCATCATCAATCTTCTTGGACTAATCTTTCCAATTAGCATTCACCATTTTGGAAGAGATACTATTTATCTCCCGGTTGGAGACTTTCACTTGCCCATTAGCTTGTAGGTGATAGGGAGTCGTGACTTTGTGAGTAACACCATATCGCGCCCCTTTTTCTCGCGAAATTTGGTTTATGACATTTGGGAGGACAACTCGTTCCCTTTCGGGAATTGGGTTTGAATTGAAGAGTCGCCACCTAATGATTTAAGTGCATTAGGACACTAAGAAAGGTTTGATTTGAACAACAAGAGATTGGGTAAGGGCTTGAAATTATCCTAAGGGGAAGGTGTTAGGCACTCATCAGGATCCACTAGTGTGATTTTCAGCCAAACAATTATTGTGACTTTAGGTGCAACTAACATATAGACAAATAAGGCTCAAATAAAAGGGGATTTGAGTTTGAACACAAAAGAGTTTGGAAACAATTATTAAAAGGCGAATTTTGAAAAGGAGTTATAGTTCTACAAATACTTGAGAGTATAAAAGGAGGGGGTCCTATGTTTATTTATAACATGGATCACATCAATGTAATACCCGATATGACACTCCTCAGAAGAGGGGATACACGTGGTATTAGCGCACCAGTCATCATATCCATATCTACCCTTTCCCACCCTGTTCAGGTATTAAAGCGCGGAATGGTCTCGTTTACTTATTGCATGCTATTACCCGCCCCAATCCTATCAGTTCTGTAGGCACTTGGGACTACTAATCTTAGAGGGAGGAGGTATTGGGCTTATTTGTGGTTTCAAAAGGTAAAATACTAAGACGACAAATAAAACACATATAGCAAGTTTGGGGAAAGCATATAAACAAATAAAAGGGTTCAAACATAGCTCCTTTAAACCAAAGAAAGCACATAATGTAGCATGACTTGCATGTACTGTTAAGGTCTGATTAAAACTTAAAGGGTCGAGGCAGACTGATTTATTACATATTTCAGATAAGAAGCTCGAATCAGGCCTGCCTGCTGGTTGTAGCATATAAAATCAGATTCAATTTATAAATTTTCACCCTATGACTTGCCTAAGTGTTAGACGAAAACCCTATAGGCATGATATCTGAATTCTGTACTTCGTTTAAGCCTATGAACATGATATCTAGATGCAGTTAGTTATTTAAGCCCTATAAACAGGTTTGCCTAGTGACAGATGCATATGCAGGATTCAGATTTCCAGTTAACTATGAGCATGGTATCTATACAAGAGATGCAGAAATTTAACTATAGGCAGGATATCCATATGAATGCAGAATTTCAGAAAACTATAGGCAGGATATCTATATGGGTGTAGAATTCCTTGCAGGCATAGTATCTACATATGAAAGTGCAGAATTCCTATAGGGAGGATATCTATGTGATATGCAGAGATCAGAAATTCCCTATGAGCAGGATATCTACCCCTTTTATGTACATAGTTATTCCCCCTTCTTTCACTAGCCATCCCCAATAGTTTATTACAAAGTTATTACAGTCCAGAAAAAATAAAGTAAAGAAAATACATCAGAAGTTGAAAATTACAACCAAGGAGAGCCTGATTCAGACTTCCTGTCTGACGTATGAAGTAAACCAACTCTAAAGATCATGTTTCAAAGCCTTTCTACCACTTGGGTGTGTCAGAGTTCCCTAACAGTTTCATAAGAACTCCGGGCAGTGCTTACATCCAAATGTATCGCCATATTAAGCCAAAGTTCAGTGTGGAAGGGTCAGCCCTCAGGTGTCCAAGTTCAGAGGGAACTCAAGGTCCCAAGGCAAGGCTCACAAGAGGGGGGAAGAACTTAGAGACTAGGAGAGAGTGCAAGTGCAGAATTCTAAAAGGGGAAAAAGGGAAGGGAAACAGTACACATAGGGATATAGGGAATGGGGGATTGCGAGAGCACAAGAAGAGTAGGCTGATGGGCATACCCAGCAATGGGATATGCTGGCACACCCTCCAGCCTGTTTAGAGGTTAATACCCCATTGGTTCAAAGCTCAGTTCATAGACAACAACTCATATTGCCATGCCCTAAGCCACCATTTACAAACATATAGGGGTAATGGGATAGGGAGCAAAGATTCACAATAGAAACATGCAGTAGAACATAGGAATACTAAGCTAAATGTTGAACTCTATAGAAACAATAAAGTAGACATGGATACAAAGACTGTAAGTAAACATATTGGGGTAATGTTGAAACTTAAATCAGAACATACCAGTTTCGAAGAAATAAGTAGAAAAAGCAGTAGTCTTGTAAAAGCCAAAATACAAACAGGAAGACAAAATACTATTAGTGTGAGTTCAGAAGAGATTGTGAAATTGTGAAGTCTGAAGTGTGTGTTTGTGAAAAGGGTCGTGCCTTTTATAGTGTAGAAAGCAGGCAGAAATAAGGTAAGAAAATAGTTTTAAAACTGATTGTCAATCAATTACACAAGGCTTCCCTTAATTAAGGGATTCAGATTCAAAACGAGTAAAACCATTTAAGGAAAGAAATTGAATAAACACTTTGTGTAAAGCATGCAATTGAGGGCAAATACATAAAGGTTATTTAAGGACAGGGTTTTGACAGTACACAGTTTGTGCAAATAAGGTAAGGGAGTCAATTAACAGCCAGTAAATCACAAGGTCTGAGATTTGGTATGAATGAACCAAGTCAGAAAAGATGAAGAAGGGTTTTACTTAAGTCGAGTAACAAAGGAAATTAGTAAAAGATGGAAAGAAATCAATCAAGCTATATTCAGAAGGAAGTTTGAACTAATTGCAAATTTGAAAACCATTTAGAGGAAAATTCATCATATATAAGGAGCATGTGAGCGTGAAAAAAGACTGTCGTGTAAATTAGTAGAAAAAATCCAGTGTAGAAGAGTTTAGCAAAAAGTTCAACATTGTATGAAAACAAAGATGTCCAAACTCAGTTCAGAGACTCAAAGTCAGTCTGAAAGAGTTAAGGGTTCTAAAATAAAACCTTAGTTCAATCAAACCTCGGCAGAACTCCTAAATTCTAGGGTTTCCAACTTGAATCAAGTACAGAGATGAGGAGGCAAGTAGTCGAATCGAAACATGTTTAGAGGTTTCAGAAAAGAACTGAAACTTCTAACATGCTTCTTCCAGCTACAGAACTCATGAATAACATGTAAATACAGTAGAGGGGTTCAAGGCAAACAGAGTAAAGAAACTAATTCGAAACATGATGAGAAAAGACTGATAAGAACAGTAGAAGAAAGCATGCTTAAGAAAATCCTTTTAAAAGAAACTTAAACAAAGTTCAATAGAAGAAAAATAGTAAGAACACTTAAGAACATGGTAGAAGAATACAGTAGGCGAAACATACCAGCACATAGTAGAAGAAAATAGCAGGACATAGTAGAAAAGCATACAAGAACATAGTATAGAAAGCACAGTAGAAGAACATACAAGAACGGGACATAGAAAGCACAATAGAAGAACATACATGGTAGAAGGAAAACATAGAACACAGTAGAGGCAAATACACACAAAAGAAAAGGAAAAGAAAGTCAGAGAAACACTTAAGCATTTTCAGAAAATCCTAAATCGTTAAAGAAAGACTTTGAAAAGTAATTTTCGAAAGAAAAGTTAGGGAGATCGTTTGAAAACTCAAAGAGAGCGCAGATACACAACGGATCTAAAGAGATCGAGAAAAACCTTGAAGGGTTAGAGATCAACCCATTTGGACACATAATCCACCGCGACTAAGATGTAGGTGTTTCCACAAGAAACCACAAAAGGGACCATGAAGTTAATACCCTGCACATCAAAAATATCAATCTCCAAAATGGTTGTGAGAGGCATTTTATATTTCTTTGAGATTCCACTGGCCCATTGACATTCATCACATCTTTTCACTAGCTCACTTGCATCCTTGTAAAGAGTGAGACAATAGAAGCAACAACTAAGCACTTTGGTTGCCGTTCTTGCTACACCATGATGACCACCATATGGCGAAGAATGATAAGCCCCAAGAATTTTACTTTGCTCTTCTTTCGGTACATATGTTCTAATCACCCCATCCATACAAATCCGGAAAAGGTATGGTTCATCCTAATAATAATAATCTTGACACTCCCTTTGAGCTTCTTCCTTTGGTTTGAAGAGAACTCATCTGGAATGATTCCACACACAAGAATATTTTCTAAATCCGTGAACCATAGAACCTCTTTCATTGAAATTGCCAATAGTTTCTCATCGATGAAGGAGTCATTGATCCCAAGGGTATCATGCAGGCTCCCCTCCTCCTCCAAATGAGACAAGTGGTCTGCCACTTGGTTTTCACTGCCTTTCGTGTCTTGGATGTCAATATCAAATTCTTGCAACAAGAGTACCCATCTCATCAACTGAGCCTTTGAGTCCTTTTTGCTCATAAGATAACGAAGCGTCGCATGATGCGTATGGACAATAACTTTTGCACCCATTAAATACGTGCATAAATTCTCAATTGCCAACACAATAGCAAGGAGCTCTTTCTCGGTAATAGTATAGTTGACTTGGGCAGTATTCATGGTCTTACTAACATAGTAGACCAGATTAAAAATCTTGTTGATGCATTGCCCCAAAATAGCCCCAACCACTACGTCACTTGCATCATACATGAGTTCAAAGGGCACACTCTAATTTGGAGGTGATGATGGGAGTAGTTGTCAACTTGAGCTTCAAAAATTCAAAAGATCTCATACAATCATCATTGAAATTAAAATTAGCATCCTTCTCAACAAGCTTGCACAACAGGTTTACTACCTTAAAAAAATCTTTGATAAAGCTCCAGTAAAAACCTGCATGAAAGAAAATCCGCACACCCTTCACCGAAGTTGGGGTTGGAAGCTTAGAAATCACCTCAATATTTGCCTTTCCAACTTAAATGTCATTCCTTGAGATTTTGTGGCCAAGTACAATGCCTTCCTCGGCCATGAAATGGTATTTCTCCATATTGAGCACCAAATTGGTTTCTTCACATCTAGCCAACACTTTGTCTAAATTTGCAAGACAATCATTAAAAGAATCTCCCACGACAAATAAGTCATCCATGAAAATTTCAAGGTAGTCCTCCACCATGTCCGTAAAAATGGATATCATACACCTTTGAAAAGTCACCGGTGCATTGCACAAACCAAATGGCATCCGCTTGAAAGCAAAATACCATAGGTTTATGTAAATGTTGTTTTTTCTTGATCTTCTGGAGCAATGAGAATTTGGTTGTAGCCCGAGTACCTATCAAGAAAATAATAAAAAGCACGGTTGACCAATCTATCAAGCATTTGATCTAAGAAAGGTAGTGGAAAGTGATCCTTCCTTTGACTTTGTTGATCTTGGGATAGTCCATACACACCCTCCACCCTGTCACCGTTCTTGTAGGAATCAACTCATTCTTGTCATTAGTGACCACCGTCATGCCCCCCTTCTTTGGGACACATTGAACTAGAGAATTCCATGAACTATCGGAGTTGGAGTAGACAATCCCGGCATCCAACCACTTGATAATCTCCTTCTTGACAACTTCTTGCATAGCCTCATCAAGTCTTCTTTATTGTTCAATTAATGGTTTAGCTCCATCCTCCAACTTGATCTTATGCATGCAAAATGCGGGGCTTACCCCCCGAATATCCGCCAAGGTCCACCCAATAGCCTTCTTCCTCTTATTGTAGCTGTCACGACCCAGAATTCCCTCCCTCGGGATCGTGATGGCGCCTAACATTACACTCGCTAGGCAAGCCAACGTTAGAGTTTTATTAACCTTTTCCCTGTATATTTCATATATTAAAATTATCAAAACTAAGTCAAATAGAAGTAAATGCGGAAGTACATAAATAACCTTTTCTCTATATACTATTAACAATACCTTAGCCGTTACTACCACCCGAAATCCGGTGTCACAATCCACGAACATACTGTGAATATCTACAAACATCGATTTGAAAGAAATTACATACATTTCAAAAGAAAGAAAACAGGAATGTAGAAACATAGGAAGGGACGCCAGGGCCTGCGAACGCCAGTAGGACTACCTCGAGTCTCCTAGATGAACTGTCTACAACTGACCTCCCGATCAACCACTACCAGCTCCAAATCTGCAAAGAAACTGCAAAGTGCAATATCAATACAACCGACCCCATGTACTGGTAAGCGCCGAGCCTAACCTCGATGAGGTAGTGACGAGGCTACGACGAGGCAGTTATAATATATCCTGCATAAAGTGCATAATAAAACAGAAAGAAGAACAAAACAAATGAATAGTAACTTTCAAGGAAAGAATATAGTACTCCGGTATCTCATCAGTAACCAGCTATAACCAATCCTTCAATGTAAAGCCAAATTACAGAATAACTTGCATAGTAGAAGAAAGGTACATAAACACATAAACTGATGCAGCGCGCATTCCGATCCCACCATATAATCAATATCAATATGAATATTCATCCTTATTACTCCATTTCAATCCACCCTTATTCCTCCTATTGTGGCGTGCAACCCGATTCCACCGTACAATAGTAATTCACCCTTATTTCTCCTCAACATACCACCCTTATTACTCCTGTTGCGGCGTGCAATCCGATCCCACCAGACAATAGCCTTTCACCCTTATTCCTCCTCAACATACCACCCTTATTACTCCTGTTGTGGCATGCAACCCGATCCCACCAGACAATAGCATTTCACCATTATTCCTCCTCAATATATCATCCTTATTCCTCCTATTGCGGCGCGCAACCCGATCCCACAATATCACTACCAATCATATAATAAGAACATGAATTTCACAATTTAGCTCAAAACCCTCCATAATATTTAGCCTCAAACCAAAGAAAACAGAAGCCTATACAATTATGAAACTTAACTCAATTAATACTACACAGTGAGACCAACCAAAATATGCTATGAAACACCGATAAACCAACTTAAACCAATAATGAAATACAATGAAAATACAGAATAGTTAATACCTTCAATAAAGAAAACAAGATTTAACAAGAAGCAATTAAACATGGAAACACCAATAAGAATGTAGCAGGTAATACAAGAAGACAATATATTAAGAACAGGGGAAAGAAACAGGCTAAACAGATAATTTGGTGGTGCATAGGTACTCATCACCTCACCTATACGCCAGACACATGGATTTTCACATAGCAATTAAGATGGGGGATCCTTAATCCCTCAAGTAAAAGTTAGACACAACACTTACCTCAATCCAACAGCCAACTTAATGCTCAATTACCGCTTTTCCTCTAGTTTCCACCTCCGCACCACTTGTATCTAGTCATAATAAACTTAATAACATCAATTATTGCTAAATAAATTAATTCTAATGCATAATTATAAGTTTTCCAACATTTCCCCCAAAAAGTCAAAAATCGACCCCGGACCCGCTTGGTCAAAACCTAAAATTCGGACCAAAACCTAATTACCCATTCACCCCCGAGCCCGGATATACAATTGGTTTTGGAATCTAACCTCAATTTGAGGTCTAAATCCCCAAATTTTGAAATCCCTAATTTCTACCCAAAAATCCCCAATTCTATCATGAAAACCCTAGATTCTAAGATAAAATCTTGTAAAATGAGGTAAAAGATTGAAAGAAATGAGTTAACATTCACTTACCTATGATTTGGGGAAGAAATGGTTTTGGGAAAATTGCCTCTTGAGTTTTAGGTTTTGAAAAATGGTAGAATGAATGAAAAATCCCGTCCAAAATCAGTTTTTACCAGTTGCAGGTATCGCATTTGTGATTTGCGAACCCCACAAATGCAAACATCCTTTCGCAAATGCGAAGAATGTCCTGGGCCTGCTAACATCGCAAATGCGAACAATTGTTCGCAAATGCGGCCTCTGCTTATCACAATTGCTATCGTGAGCTTCGCAATTGCGAAGGTCCCCTCCTGGCCCTACTGCTCGCAAATGCGAGGCTCGCATTTGCGAGTGCGAAGTCTGCAGACCTGAAGCATACCAGCAAATTTTCTTAAGTTCAAATCTCTTCGAAGCCTATCCAAAACTTATCCGAGCCTTTGCAGCTCCAAACCAAATATGCACACAAGTCTTAAAACGTCATACGAACTTGCTCGCACAATCAAATTGCCAAAATAACATCTAGAACTATGAATTTAACACCAAATCACATGAAATTCTTAAGAACACTTTCAAATTCCTCTTTTCTCAACCGGATACCTGAATCATGTCAAATCAACTCCGATTTTCACCAAATTTCACAGTCATGACTTAAATATTGTTTTAAACCTGTATCGGGCTCCGGAACAAAAATACGGGCCCGATACCAACAAGATCAAATATTAATCAAATTTTTTAAATCATTAGATTTTCAGTCTTATCATTTTCATCAAGAATTCATTTCTCGGGCTAGGGACCCTCAGAATTCGATTTCGGGCATATGTCCAGGTCCCATATTTCGATATGGACCCACCAGGACTGTCATAACACGAGTCCGGGTTCGTTAACTAAAAACGTTGACCAAAGTCAACTAAATTAATTTTTAAAGGCAAAAATTATTATTTTTCTCAAATTTCCACATAAAAACTTTCTGGAAACGCGCCCAGACTGCGCAAGCAAATTGAGGAGGAATAAAATGAGGTTTTGAAGGACTCAAAATACGGAAATCGAGCTCTAAATCATAAGATGACCTTTTGGGTCATCACAGTATCATCGCCAATGTGAAATCTACCTGCACATTAGTCAAACAAGAGGAAAGAATAACCGGTAAAATAAAACAGGACCAAGAAATTCATATCGAACATGTTGAGGCAATAACTTCAACTCCAAGGTAAGGGCTCTTCAATAGAAGGCTTTGTAGGAGGAGTTGTCCTATTTTCTAGATCCAAAGATAATTTCCGGGGTGCATAGTTGTACGATCCCATTTCTTGCAACGAGTTTATACATTCCATGACGCAATCCATCTCGTCATCATCAAAGTTGAGCAAGACGGCCTCCAGCATATCACCAACATTGATTATAGCACTTGTTTCATCAACCATAACATCGGTCACCAAAACCACAAAAGAACACACCTTATTGCTATTTGGTTGCCGCAAGGAATTACACACATGGAATACCACTTTTTCATCACCAATTCGGAAAGTGAGTTCTCCGACTTCAACATCACAAAGAGCCTTACGCGTAGCAAGGAAAGGTCTCCCAAGCATAATTGGTGCTTCATAGTCAACCTCACAATCTAGAATGACAAAATATGTCGAGATAATGAATTTATCAACACGAACTAAAACATCTTCAATCATACCCAAGGGCTTCTCATAGTACTGTTGACACCAAATTTTGTCCTGCCATACTCGAGTTCATCCCACTGAGCTGCTAATGATACTTGTAATATTTTAATATAATTACAAGTATTATAAGTTTATTTTTAACTTTATTATACTTTTTTGTTACATATTTTAGTAATAATTTTCAATAACATAAGTTATTGCAATTTATTTTCAACTTATTCAAATTTATTTACAAAAAGTGCATTTACTTAAATATTTATTTTCGCTTCACAAACTTTATTTTAGTACTTTAAATTACCTTTTGTTAATTAATTTTTTTCCATTATTGTCATTACATTATTAGTTTAATATTTTCATTATTAATATTCGTAGTATCATTATCAATACTATTATTTTTATTGATTAGTGTCCTTGCTGTCATTATTATTATTATTATGGTTATTTTTATTATTATTTAATCGTGTAGCAGTTTAATCTTTATTCAAATGGGCCCAATATCTATCAAATTATACCCATTCTACGAATCAAAACACAAAACCAATAACTACCCCAAACCCCTTTTGAATTTACCAACGAGTTCTTCCGTCAAACTCGTCTCCTTCAAATCTGCCAACGTCTCTCTCCCCCATTTTCTACTTTAATTCTTTACATAATATTTTCTTTCCTTAAATCTTATTATTCATTTCCTTTTCCTATTTTTCTCTTTAGTTCAAGATTTGTACTCCTTATTTTCAATGGCCATGGCAGATTCTTATGCAAGATTTTTTCAAATTTTGCTCTAATTTTTTTACTATTTTTTTTGTTGCTCTGATGCACCTTCCCATTGATTCAACCAGATTCATCACCTTCCTAGAAAATATAAAGTCAATCTCCATTGATTTCTCTGTTGGAATTCCAAATGAAATCATACACCTTGGTACACTACAAATACCTTGCATCTTGAGCTTGTATAAGGTAAAATCAGGTGCCCCGATTTTGTAGGCTCGAAGGTTCATATCGAGGAATAGAAGGCTCGTGTCGAGGAATAGACTCACTATGGACCGAGTTCGAGCCTGATGACAGAATATGAGGCTCGAAGAACTAAGTGTTCGAGGAACGCCGGAGCCTAATATGACCAACCTCGAGATAATGCTGTTATGGATTCGTAACAGAATGAGCAAGATTCCTGCCACGTCCCCAAGATCGTGACATAAATTCCGGAATAGATTTGTAAGAGTTAGTACTAATCCGTACTAGGCGGTTAGACAGCTGTCCCAATAAGATTCTTTACTATAAATAGAAATGTACCTTATTTAGGGTTCCACTATTATATAAAGGGGACCCTAATTATTTGTAAATGACAAAAAAATATACTCTCTTACTTTCTTATTCAGTGTTCATCAGAATTGTCCTTTAACTTGATTATTCTTACTTTATTGTTCTTGACCCACCTCGAGGTCATCTTAGCTCGAGGTCGAGACTGGCTCGCACACTGGTTTGATTTTACTTATTCTCTTTATTTATATGTTAGTTTTTTTGGTTATTAATTAGCATTGAACTAAATCACATATCTTTAAAAACCATAAATCAAGTTTAATTATTACTTGTATTTTCGAGGTAAACAGTTTGGCGCCCACCGTGAGGCTAAAGATAATAATGGTTATTTCAGTACTGATTCTGATAACACACGTTATTTTCACACTTGTTCTTGTCAAGAATTTTTTGTTCTCAGGTTAAAGTATGTCAAACTTAAAAAACATACCTGCACACGACAATGATGGTCTTGGATTTCATGGGGAAAACGACAATATGTCGCTCCAGGGGCCGGTGTACCACCGGTTAACCCTGGGGAAGTGCCAAATGTGGAACCAGTCGATGTTAGTTTGCACATTGCTTTGAATGCAGATTTAGGCGCAGACCCCGGAGAAAGTGTACGTAGGGAAGTCCAATATGGTGGCCAAGGAACACAAGGTATGAGAGATGGGGGAGTTAGCCTCGAACTAATATTCGAGATGCTACAAGATCAACAGATTGCCATCGCTAAACTTCAAAGTTAGAATAAAACTCCAAGTGTGGTCGAACCGGAAAACACTCGCCGTACTGAGCCGGTGCCAGAAAGATCGAACGGTAATGACTCGGGGACTGATCCCATGATTATGAGGATGCTCGAGGAGCTCACCCAAAAGAATCGAGTCCGGGGAGAAGAAGATTGAGGATAATGACAAAAATGTGGAGACCTATAACTCTCGTGTTGATCAAATACTGGGGGCATCCCCAGTCTTAAAAGGTTTGGATGCCAAAAAGTTCATAAAAAAGTCATTCCCTTCGAGTGCGGCTTCGAAACCCATTACTAAAACGTTTCGCATGCCCGATATACCTAAATACAATGGAAAAACTGATCCAAATGAGCATATTACCTCATACATTTGCGGGATTAAAGGAAATGACTTGAATGATGATAAGATCGAGTCGGTATTGTTGAAAGAATTTGGGGAAACTTTGTCAAAAGGAGCCATGTTTTGGTATCACAACTTGCGCTCGAACTCTATCGATTCGTTTGCTATGTTAGAAGATGCCTACATGAAAGAACATGCCGGGGCCATAAAGGTCGCGACAAGCAAATCAGACGTTTTTAAGATAAGGTAAAGGGACAATGAGATGCTGAAAGAGTTCGTATCTGATAAGTAGGATTTTAACATGTTTTATACCCATACTTGCCTGCGCTTTGAGTGTAAATTGCTACAAAATAGTCCCAAAAAGCTTATAGATTGCGCTTGATTGCAGGTTTGAGCTATAAAGTGATAAATCATCAAAGATAGGCTCAAATTGGAGTGAAACCTGCTCAAGTGCCAAAGATCAGTAGAGTGAAGACATTCAGAACTTGGTGCGGACCGCACCATCATGTCATGCGGCCGCACCATAGAAGTTCGGAGACTATGAACTTACAAGCCATTCCCCATGTGGCGGCGTCCCAATTCATGCGGCCCGCATCTCCCTCATGTGGCCGCACAATTTTGCTATGCAGTCGCGTCCAAGAAGTTCAGGGAGTATTATATTCCAGAAGCAAAACACGCGGCCGCGTCCAACTTCATGCGGCCCGCGCTTCCCCCCATGCGGCCGCACTCTATGGTCACGCGGCCCGCATCAGTGAAGTTCAGAGAAGGTGCAAAACCTTTCATGCGGCCGCACAACAACTTTGTGCGGTCCGCGCCAATTTTCATGTGGCCGCACCCCAACTTTGTGCGGTCCGCGCCAGTTTTCATGCGGCCTCACCCCAACTTTGTGCGGTCCGCATCACCATTTTCAGAGAGCAAGATTCAGAGGTCAAGCAACCCAGTGTGGCCGCGTGCCATCTTTGTGCAGTCCTCACTAACCCGCACGGGCATTTTTGTCCAGTTTTTCCAGCCCACTATAAATAGAATATTTTACCATTTTTAGGTTAAGTTTTGTACAACTGATAGTTGTTGCACTCGTGAGACTTATGTTTTGGCCTATCTTGGGCATTTTTAGCTTAGTTTCATCATAGATTATTGTAGTTTAGCATTAGCAATTAATTAATATGGTTGTTTCATCTTCTATTTCTTCATTTTCTGCTTTAATTATGTCTAGCTAAACCCATTAGCTAGGGTTGTGGCTTAACCCTAGTGTGGGTAATTAATGGGTGTTGTTTCTTACTGATAGATTGATATTGAGTGTTTGTTATTTGGGTTAATTTTATGGTTTAATTAAGGATTGATGGTTGCAAACATTGATTCTAGCTTAGTGGGTCTTGACCTTTCTTGAGAAAGAGAGTCTATGACCCCAGAATTGACCCAACAAGGGATTGGGGTGGATCCATGAGAAATGGTAGTCCCAATTAACGGGTTAAACCTCGAGAGAGTAATCACCCTACTTGAACCCTAGTTGCTTGGTCTAATTGGCCTACCTAATTGAGCTCGAGAGAGTCAATTGGGCAAAATCGCTCTCTCTACCGAGAGGTGTGAGAGTAAGTACAAATGTGCACGGTTATAGCATTGATCCCAAATATGTCAATCTATTATTAGTAACCTCTACCCGTTAGTTAACCACCTAGGTGATGCCACGACCCTAGTGCCTTTCTCTATATTAATCACAACTTAGAACATACCCTTTTAGCATAAATTAGCTTAAACTTGTAGTTGATAATAGTAGTGATTAAACAAAAACCCAAAAAATGGTAGAAGTACAATTAGGAGCAAACACGCATTCCTAGTCTAAACAAATACGCAACTCCATTCCAAGCTCCCTGTGGAAATTGACCCCGATACCACTATTCGGGTAAAAGTATTAGCGCCCGCTCCTCCTACCGTTGTGTAAGGTTGAGTTTGCCGCGATCAACTTTTTGGCGCCGTTGCCGGGGAGCTTACGGTGTTGACTATTTGTGTAGCTAGAATTGTGTTTTGCTTCTCTTTCCTTCTTGTTTACTAATTTTGTTTGTGTCGATCAATCAGGTACAATGGCTCTTAATGCAAATGACCTTCTCGGTAATGTGATAGAGGGGGAGGAGGTAGAGGATCTAGAACAAGATGAGGTCTTACCTCAACTTCCACGGAGAGGCCGACATGTCAATATAAATGCAAATGAGAACAACAACATTCCAGACCCTCCTCCGATACCGCCGAGAGTGGCTCCCAGAGTTTAACCAAATCAAGGATACGCCAGTGCTATTGTTCCTCCCCGAATCCGGGCGGGGAACTTTCAAATCACAAATGTTATGCTGACCTTGCTCGAGCAAAGAGGTTTTCTCACGGGTGCCTCTGATCAAAATGCCTACAAGCACTTTAAGGGGTTTGTGGATACATGTTGGGGTAGCAAGCAGACAAACGTGTTCGAGGATGCGTTGAGATTGAGGCTTTTCCCATTTTCTCTTTGGCGTAAAGCATTGGATTGGTTAGAAAGGCTCCCCAATCATTCTATTACAACATGGGATGAATTGGCAGACAAATTTATTGCCAAGTTCTTCTCTCCAAGTCATATGGAAGCTCTTCGGGATGAAATTCTAGCTTTCAAGCAAGAGCCAACGGAACCTTTGCATGACATATGGGAAAGATATAGAACAATGGTGAAAGAGTGTCCTAATAACGATATGACCGAGGCTATGATTCAACAAACCTTTTTCGGGACATTAACACCACAAATCAATGCATCGTGAACCAATTGGCCGGAGGGAACTTTATGAAACTTTCTTACCAAGAGGCATGTGATGTACTTGATGAAATGGCCGACACCTCTTCGGCATGGCAAAGCCGAGCAAACGTGCCCCAAGGTGACCCCACGGTCATCCATTTGCACAAGGAGTTGCATGGTCATGGCCAAGCTATTGCCGAGCTTACAACAACTATGAATCAATTGGCAAAGGCGCAATTGCAACAAGTCCAAAACCCGCGCCAAGTCAACGCAATGGAAGGTGTTTCTATGTTGAAAAGGAGGCAAAGAGGACAACAACCTCAAGCTAATTGTGAACAATATGACAACAACAATTATGGTGGTGGTTATTCAAATGAGTGCTATGATGATCAAAGCGAAGAGGTCCAATATGTCAACAACTATCAAGGGAATAAAGGTAACTCCTCAAACCAACAATGGCGTCCTCAAGGTAATTGGGGCAACCAACAACAAGGCGGAGGTAATTGGAATAACAACAACCAAAACAAAAATTGGGGTAATCAAGGCAACCAAGGAAATTGGCATGATAATAACAATAATTGGGGCAACAACAACAATCAAGGAGGGTGGAACAATGGCGGGAACCAAGGCAACCGGGGTCAAGGTTTTCAAAGGCCCCCATGTACCAACAACCGAACAATCCACCCCCCTTTTCTTCTCAAGGTCCAAGTTCGTCCGGAAGCGAGATGGGGAGAATTGAAAGCATGTTCGAGCAAATAATGAAAAAGAACCAAGATTCCGAGGCCCAATTAGCTTCGCATAACACATCTATCCGGAACTTGGAAGTGCAATTAGGCCAAATCTCTCAGTCTTTAAATACTCGCCCAAAGGGTGCTCTACCAAGTGATACGGTAGTAAACCCCAAGGGTGGGCACAATAATCATGTGATGCCAGTGACAACGGGAAGTGGAAGAGGCGGTGATATGCATGCCTCAAGAGGAAACCAAGTTATGGTGGATGAAGATGAGTTACGAGATAATGAAATACCTTTGGTGGTTGAAGATGTAGTTGAACCAAGTGTGAGAGATGATGTGCGGATTGATGTTCATGAGGTTGAGGAAGAAACACAAGAAGCTGCGAACCCGTCTAGGGAACACATGATTGATATGCCCGAGCCGGTGGTGCCCAAATCTCGAGCACCCTTACCTCGACCTCCACCGCCCTATCCTCAATGGTTGGCCAAGCAAAAGGGTGACAACCAATTTAAGAAATTCATTGAGATGATGAAGAGTTTGACTATCAACGTGCTTTTGGTGGAGGCACTTGAACAAATGCCGTGATACGCAAAGTTCATGAAAGATTTGGTTACAAAAAAGAGATCAATGGAGTGTGAGACAATCAAGATGACCCATCAAGGGAGCGCAATTGTACATTCTATGGCTCCGAAACTTGAGGACCTCGGTGCATTCACTATCCCATGTACCATTGGAAGTGCTGACTTTGCAAAAGCCCTTTGTAACTTGGGGGCAAGTATCAATTTAATGCCATATTCGGTCTTCAAGACCTTGGGAATCGGACAACCTTGTCCAACTTCTATGAGGCTTCAAATGGCGGACCGGTCAATGAAGCGACCTTTGGGGATTATTGATGACGTCCCTGTTCGTGTTGATAAGTTCATATTGCCAGTCGATTTTGTTATCTTGGATTGTGAGGTGGATTTTGAGGTTCCAATTATCCTTGGAAGACCTTTCCTAGCTACTGGGAAGGCTTTGGTAGATGTCTAGGTGGGAGAGTTGACCTTACGTGTTGGTGATGAAAAGGTGGTGTTCCATGTATGCAAATCTATGAGGCAACCAAATAGCACCGAGGTGTGCTCGTTTGTTGACATTGTCACAGCGGTGATAGTGGATGACACAAGTGCAATGGTGAATGTTGAAGACCCACTTGAAGCCGTTCTCTTGAACATGGATGTTGATGATGATGCTAAGAGAGTTGAATATGTAAACGCTTTGCATGGTATGGGCTTGTATTCTTATGAGCCTAGGAAGTTATCTTTGGATCTTGAGAATCGCAAAACTCCCCCAACCAATCCATCTATTGAGGAGCCGCCGGTGTTGGAGTTGAAACCACTTCCTCCTCACCTCAGGTATGAATACTTGGGCCCTAATTTCACTTTGCCTGTTATTCTTTTGTCTTGTTTGACTAACGTGCAGGTTGACGCCACTTTGGCGGTTCTACAAAAGCGCAAGAGGGAAATTGGATGGACATTGGCGGATATACGGGGCATAAGCCCCGCCTTTTGCATGCATAAGATCATATTGGAGGAGGATGTGAGGCCCTCACTTGAACACCAAAGGAGACTCAACGAAGCTATGCAAGAAGTGGTCAAAAAGGAAGTTATCAAGTGGCTTGATGCCGGTGTGGTGTATCCTATTTCTGACAGCTCATGGACTTCTCCGGTGCAATGCGTACCGAAGAAGGGAGGGATGACTGTGGTAACCAATGCCAACAATGAGATGATTCCTATTCGGACGGTGATAGGATGGAGAGTTTTTATGGACTATAGAAAGCTTAACAAGGTGACTCGAAAGGATCATTTCCTGTTACCATTCCTCGACCAAATGCTTGATCGTCTTGCGGGTCGGTCGTTCTATTGCTTTTTAGATGGGTATTCGGGGTACAATCAAATTCTCATTGCCCAAGAAGATCAAGAAAAGACGACCTTTACATGTCCCTACGGCACATTCGCATTTTCGAGGATGCCGTTTGGATTGTGTAATGCCCCAGCGACCTTTCAACGATGTATGATGGCAATTTTCACCGACATGGTGGAAGATATATTGGAGGCCTTTATGGATGATTTTAGCGTGGTCGGAAACTCCTTTGAGGAATGTTTGACAAATTTGGACCGAGTGTTGGCCCGATGTGAAGATACAAACCTAGTCCTCAATTGGGAAAAATGCCATTTTATGGTAGAAGAGGGTATTGTGTTGGGTCATAAGATTTCGAAGAAAGGTATTGAAGTTGACAAAGCCAAGATTGAAGTCATTTCAAGGTTACCTCACCTTACTTCTGTCAAAGGGGTAAGGAGCTTTTTGGGGCATGCGGGTTTCTACCGAAGGTTCATCAAAGATTTCTCTAAGGTAGTTAATCCGTTGTGCAAGTTGTTAGAGAAGGAGGCCAAATTTGTTTTTGATGAGAAGTGCATGAAGGCTTTCGAGCTACTAAAACACAAGTTGACAACAACCCCGATCATTACCGCACCCAATTGGAGCTTGCCATTTGAGCTCATGTGTGACGCTAGTGATATTGCGGTAGGGGCGGTCTTGGGCCAAAGAATCAACAAGATGTTCCATCCGGTATACTACTCAAGCAAGACGATGAATGAAGCTCAAAGAAACTATACAGTCACCGAGAAGGAATTGCTAGCTATTGTGTTTTCCATGGAAACATTCCGACCGTACCTTATAGGGGCCAAAGTAATTATCCATACCGATCATGCCGCCCTTAGGTATTTGATGACCAAGAAAGATTCAAAAGCAAGGTTGATGAGATGGGTGCTTCTTCTTCAAGAGTTTGATCTCGAAATTGTGGACCGAAAAGGAAGTGAAAATCAAGTGGCGGACCACTTGTCCCGCTTGGAAGAAGAGGGAGGCCTTCTGACGGCCTTGAAATCAATGATGTGTTCCCGGATGAACAACTCCTTGCGGTATCTATGCATGATATGCCGTGGTTTACTGATGTGGCAAATTATCTTATGACCGGTATAATCCCGTATGAGCTCTCTTCTAACCAAAGGAAAAAGCTCAAGCGGGATAGATTGGATTATTATTGGGATGAGCCATATTTGTTCAAGATTTGCACCGATGGTGTGATTCGTCGGTGTGTCCCGGAAGAAGAACAATTGAGTATTTTGGAGGCTTGTCATTCCTCTCCCTATGGTGGCCATCATGGCGGGGTGAGGACGGCTTCTAAGGTGCTTAGTTGCGGTTTTTATTGGCCTTCCTTGTTTAAAAATGTCGGTGATTTTGTCAAGAGATGTGATGAATGCCAACGAACCGGTGGGATTTCTAAAAAGGATGAGATGCCTCTCAACACAATTCTAGAGGTAGATATTTTTGATGTGTGGGATATCGACTTTATGAGGCCGTTCGTGAGTTCTTGTGGGAACACCTATATCTTGGTAGCAGTTGATTATGTGTCGAAATGGGTTGAAGCCGTTGCTTTGCCCAACAACGAAGCTCGAAGTGTGGTGGCATTTTTGAAAAAGAGTATCTTCACAAGGTTTGGCACTCCACGTGCTATCATTAGTGATGGTGGCTCTCATTTTTGCAACCGGGCTTTTGATTCATTGCTTGCCAAGTATGGTGTAAATCACAAGGTGACCACTTCTTATCATCCTCAAGCGTGTGGCCAAGTTGAGGTTTCCAACCGAGAGATCAAGAATATACTGTCAAAAACTGTCAATGCCAATAGGACCGATTGGTCGAAGAAACTAGATGACGCTCTTTGGGCCTATCGGACAGCTTACTAGACCCCGATTGGTATGTCTCCGTACTGGTTGGTGTTTGGGAAAGCTTGTCATCTTCCGATGGAATTGGAGCATAAGGCTATGTGGGCCTTGAGAAAATTGAACTTAGAATGGGATGTCGCTGCGAATCTCCGGGTTGAGCAACTCAATGAGCTAGACGAGTTTAGATTTCATGCCTACTCCAGCTCGTCCTTGTCCAAGGACAAGATGAAGTATCTTCACGATAAGTATGCCCGGGGGAAGGAATTTAAAGTTGGTGACATGGTTCTTCTTTTCAACTCCCGATTGCGGTTATTTCCGGGAAAGCTTAAGTCTAAGTGGAGTGGTCCATTTGAAGTTGTCGGTGTAACACCATTTGGTGCTATTGATCTCAAAAACACAAATGGTGAAGTTTTCCAGGTCAATGGGTATCGTGTCAAGAATTACTTAGGAAAGTTTGATGACAGTACCGTGGTGGCACTCATTCATTTGAAGTGACTTTGATGGTAACATGCGTCGTGCCGCGACGTTAAATCAGGCGCTTCTTGGGAGGCAACCCATGTCTTTGTTTTTCTTTTTGATTTTTGTGGTAGATTAGTATTTTTGAGCTAATGGTTTGTGAGATGTTGCAGGAATTGCGATTGAACCAGTGCAAAAACAACTGTGTAAAACAACAGTCTCTGAATAGTGACCCATGCGGCCGCAATCCCACTTTGCGCGGTCCGCACCGACCAAAGAAATTATTGCCAAGTCTCTGAACTGTTTTCACGCGGTCGCATTCCACTTGTGCGGCCCCCGTAGTACTCATGTGGCCGCATCCCATTTCATGCGGTCCGCGAGCGTTCGCTGCAGTTTCAGGTAAAAAGGTTGAACCCCAGTGCGGCCCGCGGTCGTGTTTGCGCGTCCGCACTGGATGGTAAGTGATGGGTCCCCCCTTGTTTCCTATAAGTAGACCATTAAGGTCTTCAGTAGAACTTTTCGCAAAAATTCACTCCTGAGCCCTAAAAATTACTGTTCACCTTCACATCCTTCTTAGTGTTAATATCAACGGAATTTCTTTGCTTTCCTGGTAACATATCTCTCACATTACTCTTTACTTAGCATTAATTTAAACTTTATACATGTTCCCCTAGTCATAACTTCTTCAATTTTTCTTTTTTGATTTTCATTTTTTTTTCATGATTAGAATAGTTCTATAGTGTTCTTGTTGCTCTTTGAAATGATGGGCATGTTATAAATAAGTAGGGACAAAGTAGGATGCTAAAACATGAAAGATTTGAGCCCAGTAATTAAAGCCCTAGTTGCCCCTGTATTTTCAGCTCAGCGCGGCCGCGCACCCTGTTTGTGCCATCCGCGCCATACCCCACGCGGTCGCATCAGTCTGTTACGCGGTCCGCGAAAACCTTGAGCCCAAAGGATGATTCTCTCAGTGCGTCCACATGCCGAGTTTGTGCGGTCCGCGCCATGCTCCATGCGGCCGCATGCCATGTTTGCGCTGTCCGCATGGGTGAGGTTCAGAGGGCACCACTTTTCAATATTATGGCCAATGCGACCGCATGAGTAGTTTGTGCGGACCGCGTTGGCTCCTGTGCGGCCGCGCACCCTGTTCATACGGTCTGCATGATCCCTAATCAGAGAGGTGTTGAATTCCAAAGTTGGTCAGTGCGGTCCGCATGCCTAGTTTGTGCGGTTTGCACTACTGTCAGCTATTCTCTACCTGTGCTTCTATTCTGTACTTATATTCTGCGACTGCCTGAACTAACAATGTTAGAATTATTTGTGTGCAGAAAATGGTTAAACAACGAAGTCGTGGAGCTCAACAACCTGGACGAGGAGGTGACCCCTCCCGGGGAGGTAAAGCTAAATTGAAGAAACTCACTCCCCAATCAAAACTATAAACAAGAAAGCAGGTGGTAAGTGTGAAGAGCAGTCGGGGAGTGAGTACCTCCCCTCCCAGATTTCTCAACGGGTTCGTGGAAAGCCCCCGCAGGCCCTGCTAAAGCTCCAATTGTTTTACAACCTGAGTCGTCTGAGGGCTCAGAAGCAGGCAGTACCAAATACTCCACCTTCCCCACAGCTTCAGAATCCGGGGAAAGTGCAGAAGACAAAAACAAGAATGATGAGGAGGTCCCGGACAGTGGGGTACCTAGAGTTGGGGGAATTGAAAAAAGCAGAAACCCAGCTATATGGCATGACAAATATGTCAACGAGGTAGCCTTTCATAAATTTCGGGAAGTGTGGCCAAAGAAGAAGCTGATTCCAGAAAGAAGAATAGTCACCCGGGATTTGTTACCCTACCTTCCCAGAGTCTATGATCAATTTCTTACTAGAGTGGGGCGGGATTTCTTTAAAGATGTGTTGACCGATGCAAATGAACATATGGTGAAGGAATTCTACTGCAATGTAGCCCACACCAAAGAAGGGTCAATTGCAACCAAAGTGCGGGATAAGACAATAGTGTTTTCAGCAGAGGCGTTGAATGAATATTTGGGTTTCAACGAGGAGGATGACGCTTTGTACAGGGAGAAATTAGCGTTGAACGAGGAAGCTCGTCCTTGGGTGGCACAGGTCTTAGCTCAGCCGGGTACCATTCCGGAATGGATTCAGGTGGGTAAGAAAATACTGAGAAATGACCTTAATTTTGAGGCGAGTGGATGGTTAACTTTTGTATGCAACAGGTTGGACCCTTCGTCCCATGACCAAACCATTCCAATCGCCCGAGCGGTTCTCATTGCGTCCATCATGGCAGGTTTCCCCATCAATGTGCGAAATGTTATGTACAGTGTGATCACATCCATTGGCATTGATACAGACAGAAACTACCCCTACCCGAACACCCTCACAATGTACTTTAAAGATACAAAGGTAAAAAAATACCCCTTCGATGTTGAAGTCCGGCCGGTGTCCCCGTTCTCATGGTTTAATATTCAGGGGCCGGACAACCCGAAAGGGGATAAGAAGGGAAAAGCATCCACCTCTGCCCCGACTGGCCAGTCTGAAGAGCCAGTTACGGTAGAAGCCTCTATTGAGCCACCCACTCCCCGCTGCCACTACTGCTCCGGACATCCCATCCTCCTCTGCGGGTCCCAGTTCTTCAACTGGCCCAGTGGTTCCCACCTCCAGATCCAACCCCCTCACGGCCCAGCAATTAGTAAAGACATTGGCTAGTTTAAACAACTGGATGTCCGTCTCGACATCCAAGTTGTCCACTTTGGCTACCACAGTTGCGGCCCAGTCTGTTCTAGCCACAGTTGAGATTCCTCAGACCATTGAGGAGACATTGGAGACACTTCTGGCCAACTAGGAGAAGATTTTGGCTACCCAGGCTGCCTTGACAAAGGCAAGGATACTTCCAGTGCTCCACCAGATGTTCAGTCGGTCCATGACCCGGCCCCTGTCCCAGCAGCAAAGCAGCAGCAGGCCGAAAACCAGTCTGAGGTTCCCGCCAGTACAGAGGACCAGGGGACCACTGATCAGCCCATGACGACGGATCAGGCTTGAGGAGCCACTCTATATCCTTTCTCTGTTTCTATGCTTATTTTGGTAGTTGGCATTGGGGACAATGCCAGCTTTTATTCGTGGGGGTGCACCCTACTATTTTGTATTTTGATGGTTGATACATTTGGGATGACTGTACATATTTATTTGATTCTTAGCTTATGTTGCTAGTTGATAGTTGGCCTGTATATAACTTTTCATTCTAGTTACTTTTCTACTTTATGTACATATTCATTCCCCCCGTGGTATATTCTACTCTCATATTGTACATATTCATTCGTTTTTTTTTATTTTCGTTATTTTTTTTCGTTTGTAGCTTCATAGCAAGCTCGTAGCCTTTTTGTTTTGTTTTGGAATTTGCAATAAGCCCTTGGTTTTCTTAATGCCACGGTTCTTTCCAAGGGTAGAGTGTTGTGCAAACCGGGTGGCTCTTCCTAATGATAGATGGCGTGACAACCTTCTTAAGGGTTTGAGTCCGTTTTTGATTTTTCGTTTTTTTTTTATTTTCAAGTTTTGCAGTCAAGGATATCTCAGGAAAAGCTTCACTTGGGCCTAACACATTTGCCTTTGATCCCATGGTCAAAGACATAATGTTGTGCTTAGGATGGTGAAAGTCGTGGCCTTGAGACTCTTGTGTTGACCAAACAGTCATCATGTGGTCGTATTGAACCATTGTGCGCTTGAATCGTAACTAAGGTCGTTGTGGGCCCTTGACTCGACATCTTTAGCAATCCTTGAGTGTGTGTGGTGAGAATTCGATTTGCGAGTCCAGGTCCCAAGCCGATGGTCTAGAACTTGCCCCGAATATTTGTTGAGGCGTAATCCTAGGTGAAATTTGGCTTGAGAAGTGATTGTAGGCTCTCCTTGATCCAAAATGCTAAGATTGAAAAATTCCATGACCTACCAATGAAATGATCCCTAGTTAACCCTTTTGAGCCTTAAACCTTCTTCTTTCAAAAATCGAAGCTACAAGCCTATACCCGTTTTTAACGATACCCTCTCGTGGCACCCAAATCTTCCCTTGAGTAGATGGCAAATGTCTAAGTTTGGGGGGGAGACAAGAAAGAAAACAATGTGGTAAAAAGGTACAAAAGCAAAAAAAAGAAAAAGAAAAATAAAAGATAATACAAAAAGAAAGACCCAATTGAATAAGGTCAAAAAGGGGATTCAAAGAAAACAAAAGTAAAAAAGGAGAAATGTGTTGAATTGCATGAAAAAGGGTGACAATGTGTCTCTCTAACCCCTTGAAAAAGAAGTGAATACTCAAATGAGTCAAGAAAGTGTGCCGAAATGAATCGAAAGAAGTGCTTAAGGGAAGATTGAACCCACTTGAAAAAAAACTATGTCCTACCCTTACCCAAAAGCCTTCACAGTGACTCCATAAAAGGCCTACATGATTTTGAGTTGAAGGAAACCTACATTAGTGGATACTTACATAAGGGGCAAGCATATGGTACTTAGAACCGGACTTGTGGCCTCTTCCTTAAGAGAGATGAGTGAAAATCCATCAACCTCGGTTTGTGCGATAATACTCAAAAAGGTGAGGTTCGCTTAGAGAGAGTTGAGGGTGTTTGAGTTAGGGTTCCACAATGGCCAAGGTAATTGAGAAAATTTCTTTGATGAAATGTGCCAACTCTTGAAGCTCTTGTGTCACACTTGATCCACAGGCTTTCAAAGTTTAAATGTGTTAATGATGTATTCGCATTGAGGGCAATTGTTAGTCCCAATTGACGCTTGTTGAGGTTACTTTAGGATAAGCTGAAATTGCTTGGATGTTGCCTTTGAGGGGTGGGTTTTATTTTGTTCGTTTGAGGACAAGCAAAGGTTTAAGTTTGGGGGAGTTGATAAGTAGGATTTTAACATGTTTTATACCCATACTTGCCTGCGCTTTGAGTGTAAATTGCTACAAAATAGTCCCAAAAAGCTTACATATTGTGCTTGATTGTAGGTTTGAGCTATAAAGTGACAAATCATCAAAGATCGGCTCAAATTAGAGTGAAACCTGCTCAAGTGCCAAAGATCAGTAGAGTTCGACATTCAGAACTTGGTGTGGACCGCACCATCATGTCATGCGGCCGCACCATAGAAGTTCGGAGACTATGAACTTACAAGCCATGCCCCATGCGGCCACATCCCAATTCATGCGGCCCGCGTCTCACTCATACGGCCGCACAATTTTGCTATGCGGTCGCGTCCAAGAAGTTCAGAGAGTATTATATTACAGAAGCAAAACACGCGGCCGCGTCCAACTTCATGCGGCCCGCACTTCCCCCCATGCGGCCGCACTCTATGGTCACACGGCCCACATCAGTGAAGTTCAGAGAAGGTGCAAAACCTTTCATACGGCCGCACAACAACTTTGTGCGGTCCGCGCCAGTTTTCATGCGGCTGCACCCCAACTTTGTGTGGTTCGCGCCAGTTTCCATGCGACCGCACCCCAACTTTGTGCGGTCCGCATCACCATTTTTAGAGAGCAAGATTCAGAGGTCAAGAAACCCAGTGCGGCCGTGTGCCATCTTTGTGCGGTCCGCACTAACCCCGCAGGGGCATTTTTGTCCAGTTTTCTAGCCCACTATAAATAGAATATTTTACCATTTTTAGGTTAAGTTTTGTACAACTGATAGCTGCTGCACTCGTGAGACTTATGTTTTGGCCTATCCTAGGCATTTTTAGCTTAGTTTCATCATAGATTATTGTAGTTTAGCATTAGCAATTAATTAATATGGTTGTTTCATCTTCTATTTCTTCATTTTCTGCTTTAATTATGTCTAGCTAAACCCATTAGCTAGGGTTGTGGCTTAACCCTAGTGTGGGTAATTAATGGGTGTTGTTTCTTACTAATAGATTGATATTGGGGGTTTGTTATTTGGGTTAATTTTATGGTTTAATTAAGGATTGATGGTTGCAAACATTGATTCTAGCTTAGTGGGTCTTGACCTTTCTTGAGAAAGAGAGTCTATGACCCCAGAATTGACCCAACAAGGGATTGGGGTGGATCCATGAGAAATGGTAGTCCCAATTAACGGGTTAAACCTCGAGAGAGTAATCACCCTACTTGAACCCTAGTTGCTTGGTCTAATTGCCCTACCCAATTGAGCTCGAGAGAGTCAATTGGACAAAATCGCTCTCTCTACCGAGCGGTGTGAGAGTGAGTACAAATGTGCACGGTTATAGCATTGATCCCAAATATGTCAATCTATTATTAGTAACCTCTACCCGTTAGTTAACCACCTAGGTGATGCCACGACCCTAGTGCCTTTCTCTATATTAATCACAACTTAGAACATACCCTTTTAGCATAAATTAGCTTAAACTTGTAGTTGGTAATAGTAGTGATTAAACAAAAACCCAAAAAATGGTAGAAGTACAATTAGGAGCAAACACACATTCCTAGTCTAAACAAATACGCAACTCCATTTCAAGCTCCCTGTGGAAATTGACCCCGATACCACTATTCGGGTAAAAGTATTAGCGCCCGATCCTCCTACCGTTGTGTAAGGTTGAGTTTGCCGCGATCAGTATCCCAGTTTCAAATGGAGCGAATGGAATTACCACCGGTCTCGGACGATTGGGTAGTAGAAGCTTTTATGCAGAGTCTGAACGAGCAAAGTTCGATCGCATCACGACAATTGAAGAAAAATTTGATCGAGTACCCAACTGTAACTTGGTCAAACGTACATAATCTTACCAGTCAAAGAACAGGGTCGAGGACGACCAGTTAGGAGCCCCCTCGAGTTCAGTTCATCCTAATAGATTGATAGTTAAGGCCTCGAGAGATAAAGACAGTGAACCAAGATCAAACAAGCAACAGTATCAACCATATGTCGATCGGAGAAATAACTGTTCGGGATATAACGTTCCTCGGAATGATCAAGGTCAAAACTCTTGGGGACTTATGAGTAAGAATGTTTCTGATAAACATACCGACCCCGCTAAAGCACCTCGATTGTCGGAGTATAATTTTAGCGTAGATGCATCGGGGATCGTGTCAGCTATTGGGAGAATCAAAGATACTAGGTGGCCCAGGCCGATAAAAACTGATCCTTCTCAAAAGAATCCAAACTTGATGTGTAAATATCATGGCACACATGACCATAGGACTGAAGACTGCAGGCAGCTGAGAGAGGAAGCAACTCGATTGTTCAACGAGGGTCACCTTCGAGAGTTTCTCAGTGATCGAGCAAAGATCCTTTTCAGGGAAAGAGATGCAACAGTAAAAACGAGCAGGAAGAACTGCAACATGTGATTCATATGATCGTTGGCAGTGTCGATGTTCCTTAAGGGCCTATATTCAAACACACCAAGGTGTCGATCAACAGAGAAAAAGGACTCGGATCTATGTGTCCGAAGGCATCTTATCATTCAATAACGAGAAAGCGGAAGGCATATCTCAGCCGCACAATGACACCCTGGTAATTTCTATTTTGTTAAATAAAATTCAAGTTAAACGTGTTCTATTAGATCTAGGTAGCTCAACAAACATAATCATATCAAGGGTCGTAGAGCAGCTCGGCCTACAAGACCAAATTGTACTTGTATCTCGAGTCCTAAATGGATTCAACATGGGAAGCAAAATAATTAAGGGGTAGATAATCCTACCAGTAAATGTGGCCAGGACCATCCAAGATACAAAATTCCATGCCATCGAAGGCGGCATGAGATATAATGCACTACTCGAGAGGCCATGGATTGACAACATGAGGGCAGTACCTTCAACCCTTCATCAGATGATGAAATTCCTAACAATGGATGGTGTGAAAATAGTTTACGGAGAACAACACACTGCAAAGGAAATATTTGCAGTTGATAAGGTGAAACCGATACTAGTGCCTCCAACCTCGGAAACATCAAGCACCAAAGATAAGCAGATGGCCAAGTAGCAACCACCAACCCCAGCCTTAACCGAACCAGAGGAACAAGTATTTAAAGAAGAATAAGAGAATTTCCTTACTCCTCGAACTTTCATTGTTCCCGAAGAGTCAGATGCAACCAAGTCAATGGTCGAGGAAGTGGAACAGTTCATACTGATCGAGCACATGCCCGAGAAAAAGGTATACTGGTAATGGGGTTAACTCCCAAACTCAGGAAAAAACTCATTCAATTTCTTATCGATAACATGGATTGTTTTGCTTGTTCCCATTTATACATGACAGGGATCCACAAGAAATAACAACACACCAGCTAAGCATCGACCACAAATTCAAAACTGGTGAAGCAAAAGAGAAGGCCCCAGTCCGAGGTGAAGCATGCATTCATAAAGGATGAGGTTACCAAACTTCTTCAAATAGGATCCTTTCGGGAGGTAAAATACCCCGAGTGGTTAGCAAATGTAGTTGTAGTCCCTAAAAAGGGGAACAAACTTAGGATGTGTGTAGATTATAAGGATTTAAACAAGGCGTGCCCTAAAGACTCTTTTTCACTGCCTAACATCGATTGCATGATCGATGCCATGGCCGACCGCGAGATCCTTACCTTTCTCGATGCCTACTCCAGGTACAATCAAATTCGGATGAACCCGGGGGACCAGGAGAAGACCTTATTTATCACTAAGTTTGGAGCGTACTGTTACAATGTAATGCCTTTCGGGCTAAAAAATGCTGGAGCAACATACCAACGCTTAGTTAACAGAATGTTCGAGGAACATATAGGGAAATCAATAAATGTTTACATTGACGATATGTTGGTTAAGTCCCTGCGAGCAGAGGACCATTTAACTCATTTGCTGGAAACATTCAAAATATTGAAAAAGTACAACATGAAGCTTAACCCAGAAAAATTTGCCTTCGGGGTTGCCTCGAGCAAGTTCGTCGGCTTCATGGTATCAAATCGAGAGATCGAAATCAACACCGACAAGATCAAGGCCATCGAAGATATCACTATTGTAGATAGTGTGAAAGTCGTACAAAGGTTAACAATATGGATAGACACCATAGGTCGATTCATTTTGAGGTCTTCGGATCGAAGCCACGGGTTCTTTTCCTTGCTCAAAAAGAAAAAAGATTTCGCATGGACCCCGGAATGCCAACAAGCATTAGAGGGATTGAAGCGATATTTGTTGATCCCACCTCTGCTTCACACTCTGAATGTAGATGAAAAGCTTTACTTATATATGGCGCTGTCCGAGATAGCGGTAAGTGGGGTACTAGTTCGAGAAGAGCAAGGTACGCAATTCCCTGTTTATTATGTAAGTCGGACTCTAGGAGATGCTGAAACAAGATACCCTCACTTAGAAAAATTAGCACTTGCATTAATCAGCACATCTAGAGAGCTAAATCCATATTTCCAGTGTCATCCAATATGCGTGCTAACTACTTATCCTCTCTAGAATGTTTTACATAAGCCCGAGTTATCAGGCCGATTGGCCAAATTGGCAGTCGAACTTGGAGGGTACGATATCGAATATCAACCCCGAATGGCCATCAAGTCTCAAATCTTGGCTGACTTCATGGCCGATTTTATGCCGACCCTCGTACCCGAAGTGGAAAAAAATGTTCTGCTAAAATCGGGTACATCATCGGGGATATGGGCCCTTTTCACGGACGGTGCCTCGAATGTGAAAGTGTATGGGCTCGGCATCGTTCTGAAGCCACCAACAGGTAGTACTATTGGACAATCTATCGAAACTTCTAGATTGACTAATAATGAGGCCGAGTATAAGGCCATGATTGCATGTCTCGAGCTAGGTAAAAGCCTAGGGGTAGAAGTCATCGAAGCCAAGTGCGATTCCTTGTTGGTCGTAAATCAAGTAAACAAAAGCTTTGAAGTTCAAGAAGATAGGATGCAAAGATATTTGGACAAGCTACAGGTAACTTTGCACCGCTTCAAGGAGTGGACTCTAGATCATGTGCCTCGAGAACAAAATAGTGAGGCCGATGCACTTGCTAATTTGGGGTCATCGGTTGAAGAAGATGATATTGTCCCGAGGACTGTCGTCCAATTATCGAGCTTTGTGGTTGAAGAGGGTCATGCCGAGATAAATTCTACAAGTTTGACTTGGGATTGGAGGAATAAGTATATCGAGTATTTGAAAAATGGAAAACTCCCATCAGATCATAAAGAGTTAAGGGCCCTATGAACCAAGGCTACTAGGTTTACATTAGACGAAGATGGAACATTGTACAGGAGGACATATTGACGGACCATTAGCGGTATGTTTGGGGTCGGGGGACACCAATCATGTTCTACGAGAAATCCATGAAGGTACTTGTGGGAATCACTGCGCCGAGTCTTTGATTCGTAAAATTATTAGAGCAAGGGTATTACTGGGATAGCATGGAAAAAGATACTAAGGAGTTTGTTAAAAAAGGTGATAAGTGCCAATGGTTTAAACCGATGATTCACCAGCCCGGAGAGCAACTTCACTCAGTTCTGTCCCCGTGGCCTTTCATAAAATGGGGAATGGACATTGTTGGCCCTCTACCAACAGCCCTAGGTAAAGCTAAATTCATTTAATTTATGACTGATTACTTTTCTAAATGGGTGGAAGCACAGGACTTTGAGAAGGTTAGAGAAAAAGAAGTTATTGACTTTATTTGGGACCACATCGTGTGTCGATTCGGGATACCTGCCGAAATCGTATGCGACAACTGCAAGCAATTCAACGGTAGCAAGGAAACAGAGTTCTTCGAAGCACACAAAATAAAAAGGATTTTGTCAACGCCATATCATCCAACTGGGAACGATCAGGCTGAATCAACAAATAAAACTACATTCAAAACTTGAATAGAAGGTTGAACGATGCTAAAAGGAAATGGAGAGAAGTTCTACCCAAGGTTCTTTGGGCGTATTGAACGACATCGAAGTCCAGTACAGGGGCGACCCCGTTCTCATTAGTATATGGTCACAAGGCCTTGATCAAGGTCGGGGAACCCAGCGCTAGATTTTGACATGCATCAGAGGAGTCAAATCACAAGACTATGAATACCAGCCTCGAACTACTAGATGAAAAACGAGAAGTTGCACTTGTTCGAATGGCAGCACAGAAACAAAAAATTGAGAGATATTATAATAGAAGAACTAACCTTCGACACTTCAGGATCGGGGACTTAGTTCTACAGAAAGTCACCCTCAATACTTTAGACCCGAATGAAGGGAAACTAGGTCCGAATTGGGAAGGACCCTACCGAGTCATCGGAGTTGTCGGCAAAGGATCTTACAAACTTGGCACTATGGAAGGCGAGCAATTGTCAAACAATTGGAATGTATCACTACTCAAACGATATTACTGCTAAGGTATGACCTTCTCCTTTTTTCATTTGAATTTAAGACTAACTCATTGCAGGTGTTCGATCGATGCCGAGGGAACCTTTCTACACAAAGACCTTGGGTTTTAAAGCACGCGTTGCACTCTTTTTCCCTTAGATTGGATTTTTGTCCCAAATGGATTTTCCCTGCAAGGTTTTAAACGAGGCAACGACTATGTGCTACCTAAGGAGAATTCAACAGTATCTAATGTTTCTTTTCAATCAACCTCGAATACTGGGGGGCATCACACTCAGAGGTTATATTTTTGAGTAAAATACTTCATGCCAAAGAGGGCCTCGATAGGAAAACTTTGTAATGGACCAAACAGTTGGATGAATCGTGTCCATATAGGACAGTCGAACCCCAATAGAAATTTTTTTACTCATGTATCGAATTATTCAAAGAAGCATTCTTTCTATATCAAAACATTTTGTGTCTCAACGAAGTCTACTATTATACGAGCTTCATACTTGTAATTATGCGAGAAGCGACTCAAGGTACAAAACACAAATACACCCTGAATACTCGGGGAATGTCATTGACAGTCAACACATTTGAGTTATCTAAACTCGAATTCATAAGACCTCAAAGAGGCATCCCCTCGACATAAAGGCCAAGGCCATCATACTTGGGGACTAACCTTTCGAACAAGTTTTAAAGGTTATCGGGAAACAAGTCCAAGAGACATACCCGATGGCTACGACCATATTAAAGACCACGGCCATATTAAAGACTACGATCATATAAAAAGGCTACGGCCAAAATAATACGGCCCGGAGACGTCCGAATTTCACCATAGGTTAAAGGCCTTCTAATACTTTGAAAAACCCCAATTAAATCAGGCTACCCTCAGTAAAAGCAAATAAAAAAAGGCTTCGATAAAACCAGCCCTCGAATAATTTAAAGGCTTCAATAACATCAACCTTTGAAAAAGCCTCAAGAGGTATTCAATTATCGTAACACAAATTGATTACGAATGAGGTTCCAATCGATCGAACCTTCGGAAAATCCAACGGGTACAAAAAACACATGCTAAGTCATAAAGAAATTTTCACTAAGTCTTTTAGCCAAAAAAAGGAAAAAATTATAGCCAATTTAGAGGCCGAATTGGCCCAACTTAAATAGCCTAAGGGACAACCTAAAAGAGCCTAAGGGCCGACCTAAAAGAGCCTAAGGGCCAATATAAAGAGCCTAAGGGCCAAAACATGTAGAGTTCGAGACCTCGCTCTCACTCAACTCGGACTCAAGAGTCCCATCATCCCGAGCTTGCATCAAATTGACTTAAGCATAGCTCGAGGATTAACAAAACACCTTAAGAGTATTCTATTATAAGTTCAAAGATCACCCACTGATCACTAAAAAACCTAAGAGTTTATTCTGAGTCCGATCCAATTGATCATTGAAGTTGTAACATCAAAAATTTTCACAAATAAAGACGAAGAAGAGTTCAATGCAAAACGGAGATAATGTGAAAAGGAAAGGAATTCCTTATATTCATAAAATGTATTTACAATTCCCACTAAGGGGTTTAGATAGAAAACAAGAACAAAAAGAACCTAATCTACTTTGGGAGATGCATCCTCGGGAACCATATCCTTGGGAGCCGTATCCTCTGAAACTGTATCCTCGGGAGCTACATCTTTAAGAGCCGCTTCTTCGGGAACTTTCTCCTCGGGGACTCCATACTCATCTCCCCCGCTCTCAGAACCACTAACAACATCTTCATCATCAGAATAAATGAGAAACCTGGCATCGGTTTCTAGCGCCTTTGCTTGGTCTATCTTTTCAGTAAGGTCAAATCCTCGGGCATGGATTTCTTCAAGGGTCTCCCTTCGGGATTGACACTTGGCCAAATTGTTACTCCATTTTTTGCAGTCATAGGCCTCCCTTAGTTCTGCTTGAACAGCCTCGGCATCCCTTAAGTACACAGTGATGGTTTTATCAGCTGTGGCCCTCGTCCTCTCCACTTCAGCAACCTCGACCCCGGCTTCAGCAAGTTTCTCCTCGAGCTCCCCCATCTTCTTGGCTGGGCTAGATTTTTCACTTTAACACCTTGGAGCTGAGTCTTAGCCGATGCCAGTTGGGTTAGAGCAGCCTCTTTATCAGTAACGAGCCGATCCATGATCTCTTTCTATCGGTGGAAGTCAATCTTAACCTGATCGACCTCATCCCGAAGCTGCCTGATCATCTCCAACTTTTGCTGCAGCTGAGACATTGAAGTGTTATCCCCCACAATAATGCCAAGAAGACCTAATTCTTTCAAAATCATGGTTACCTGCTTGTCTAGCTCGGCCTCATTTTTATGGGCTTTGGCCAAATTAGCCCGAAGGTCCTTGAGCTCCTCCTTTTTTTACTACAAAGGAGCCTTAGGGCCTTCTCCTCATCCGAAGACTTCCTAAGCTCGGACTCACATTGGCTTAGCTCGGCCCTGAACTTGATGATGGCCTACACAAAAAAAACAAAAAACAAAGAGATATCAGTCAAGAGAAGGGGGGAAGAAAAAATTACAACAATAAAAGTTAATGCTTGCCCGTAAGAAAAGACGATGAGGCTCTTCAAAGAGGGTGGATGCGTCATTAAGGTCGGTGGCATCATCAACCCTAGTAAAACAATCTTGAAAGGGATCTTCTTTGAGGACCTTGCTCGGATTGGGCGTTCGCAGAGCTCGAGCGTCCTTTATCGCCTCCACAGAATAAGATAGTAGAGAAAGGGAGTGACCTACTGTCACGGCCCAGAGCTCCTCACTAGAGGTGCTCTGATTAGCTTTGGCGGGGGAATGATCTTGATCTCAGGGGACTTGAGGTCTTTGCCCGAGTATTTCATTGAAGTTTCCTCACCACGAGGCAAGGTCTCCAGTTCTGAGGGCTTGGCGGCCTCGACCGATTTCCTAGTTCGGGGCACCAGCGCCGATTCTTCGCCCTTGCTTTCTTAATCATCAAGAAATTGGAGGGTCGAATCTACATCCACATGAATAAGTTTCCTCGTTGGCTTTCGAGTAGGGGCCCTCTCATCCTGGGGGTCTTCGGGCTTAGAAGCCCTTTTTTACTTGTTGTCTTTCCCCGATTTTGGAATCGGGGACTCAGTCTCTTCCTCGGGGGGGGGGGGGAGGGCTGACCTCATTTCAGAGACATCTCCAATGCCTGCATAGATAAGCATAAGTGTGGAAAACATCTCCAGTAAAAGAAAAGCATCAGAAAACCTGGGTGAAGAACTAACCGTGGTCCTTGGTCTCCCATTTGCCCCTCAATAAGTTACACCATTTGCGCTCATCATACGAGGAGGTTGTAGCTAATTTTCGGACCCAGTCCTCGAGGTCGGGGATCGCATAGGGCATCCAAGCAATAGCTGCAAAAAAGGTAAAGGCATTACGAAACTCGAAAATGGAATATGAGAGGGTATTTGGAAAAGGACTTCACTTACATTTGAAGTTCCATTTCTCCGGGAATGGCATTTTTTTCCTAGGGATGACGTCCGAGGTCCTCACTTTGATGAATCGGCTCATCCAGTCTCGGTCTTTATCCTCATCGTTACTAGCAAACAAGACTTTGCTTGATCAACGTTGAAGCTTGATCAGCCCTTGAAAAAGCTGAGGCCGATACAGCCAAATGAGATGGTTGAGGGTAAACTCTAATCCCTTGGCCTTGATAGAGAAATAGCGTAGCATAATCACGATGCGCCAAAAGGAGGGATGAATCTGGCCGAGAGTAACCTCGTACCTTTTTGCAAAAGTCAATCACAACTGTATCAAGGGAACCCAGTGTGAAGGGGTAAGCGTAAACACTTAAGAACCCCTCCACGTCGTAGTGATGCTCTCCTCGGGGTCGGGGACCTGTACCACGACCTCGTCTCCTCAGCCGCAGTCCTTCTTTATAGCCTTGAGATGCTTCTTCGATATCTAACTAATATATCGAGATACATGTTCGCATCGACCTGGGATATTTGGGGGGAATTATCAATGTTGAAATCTTTCTTTATCACAAAGGGTCGGGAATGATCTCGTGAAGGGCCGGTGCCACAACTTTGGCCGGCTGGGAAGAGGAAGAAGAAGCCTTCTCATTTTAAGGAACTATTTTAGAGGTTTTTGTCATGGTTTTAAGTTAAGAGATGAGGGAGGTGGCGGAGCTTGGTGTTTTTCGCCACTTAAAGGGCGGTGGAAGCAGGTAATGAGAGAAAGAGATAGAGAGAAGAAGGGATCAGAGAGAATGCAAAGAAGAAGTAAAGTTCTTAATTCACAAAAGGAGCCCCGTATTAATAGATAAGCGGCGACGGTTCGGTAGCGCTGGTGGCCGACCATTACTGGCACACATTTAATATTTTGGGGAAGCAAACTGACGGGACGTTTCGGTCACTTTGAGCGCCTACGTCACGGGAATGATGTCATCACGAGAGACTCCAGAAAATCGAGGTTTAAATCATTTCTTATCATTTTACTCTAAGATACGCGGGGACTATCTGTATACGGTAAAATCAGGTGCCCCCAATTTTGTAGGCTCGAAGGTTCATATCGAGGAACAGGAGGCTCGCATCTAGGAATAGACTCATTATGGACCGAGTTCGAGCTTGAGGACAGAATACGAGGCTCGAAGAACTAAGTGTTCGAGGAATGTTGGAGCCTAATATGACCAACCTCGAGATAATGCCGTTATGGATTCGTAACAGAATGAGCAAGATTCCTGCCACGTCCCCAAGATCGCAACGTAAATTCCAGAATAGATTTGTACGAGTTAGTACTAATCCGTACTAGTCAGTTAGACAGATGTCCTAATAAGATTCTTTACTGTAAATAGAAATGTACTTATTTATGGTTTCCCTATTATATAAAGGGGACTCCAATCATTTGTAAGGATCATCAATCATTGGCAAAAGAATATACTCTCTTATTTTCTTGTTCAGTGTTCATCAGAACTGTCCTTTAACTTGATTATTCTTACTTTACTATTCTTGACCCACCTCGAGGTCATCTTAGCTCGAGGTCGAGACTGGCTCGCACACTGGTTTGATTTTACTTAGTCTCTTCATTTATACGTTAGTTTTCTTGGTTATTAATTAGTATTGAACTAAATCACATATCTTTAAAATCATAAATCAAGTTTAATTGTTACTCGTATTTTCGAGGTAAACATACCGATTGGGATCTCGTAGATACGACTTACACCTTGACATTACGCTTTAATTGCTGGTTTTCACTCCTGTCGATAGAACACTCTTTCTTCACTGCTGCTATCAGTTTCCAATTTCTCCATTACTACTTATTTCTGCCAGCTTCAAATCAAGGCTTTGGAAAAAACTAAGTTTATATTAAAGATGATGTGGCATGACACGTGGATTAGTTAAATGGTCAAAGTGCAACAATTGACTAAGAGGCACGGATGGAGACAGCCACGGGAAGAAGAATTTAAATGGGCACGAGATGACGTATAGATACGAGTCTCGTACCAATTTAAATTATTTACAGCCAGCGAATTAGAATGTATTGAAGACAAAGATCTAATGACAGAAAGGAGTCCAAATTCATTATTAAATACTTGATACGTTACAAAATTGGTATTTAATAGGAATGATTGCATAACGGTTTATTTAATGTCATTTATTACTCATAATTATATCATTAAAGCTGAGGCTTCATTCCTTTACCTAGAATTATCTATAAAAGGAAGAAGTATCATCATTTGTAAGGATAGGGAATACTATTGAGAATTCATTGAAATACACAACTATTTGCTTTTTTACCATCATTCTCAAAAGTATTTTATTTTGTCTCCTGATTATCAGTAACCCGAAATTCTTTTTAGTTTTGACCAAAGACTCAGATTTTTGGTTAAACAAATTGGTTCCGTTATCGGGAATCTGATAATCTTTCCTTTTAAGCTATATCTTATCTATTGTCGTCACCATGTCAAACAACAACGCCGACAACAATAGTAATAACACATTGGGAAACCATGAGAATCAAATACATCAAAATCAAGATGACGTGGTTCCCTCTCCTCTAAATTCACCACGTCAATCTCGTGAAGGCACTCCTGTTACTGAATCCCGTGCTGATCAACAAGAGCAATCTGAACATTTTGAAGGAGTTACAACTGAAAGCTTTACAAAAGCTAATTGATGCACAGGTCGGCAAAGCTCTTCAGGCACTTGTTAGTCGATTGCCTGCTGCACCACCCACACCAACTCCTAATAATAATACATTGGAGAATCCCCGTTCTAGTCTTGATAATTCTGGAAACGGAGCAACCCCCAGTGAACCATAGGAAGGGGGACCAGGTAATTTAAATAATTCATATTTGCAAAATTTAGTACTAACCTTGCAGAAACAGCTTAAGGAACAAAATGAGCGTATTGAACAAATCCCTGGAGTTCCGCCTGTAATAAAAGGAGTAGACATGGACAAATACTCACAACAACCATGGAAGCCTAGTGCTGCTCCCCTTCCAATTCCGAAAAAGTTCAAAATGCCTGACATCCCAAAATATGATGGTACTACAGACCCACGTGACCACGTGACTGCATTTACAACAGGCGTAAAAGGCAACGACTTGACCAAACAAGAAATTGAATCAGTATTGGTCAAGAAATTTGGAGAAACACTCACCAAGGGTGCATTAACCTGGTATTCTCTTTTATCTGAAAATTCTATTAATTCTTTTGCTGAGCTTGCAGATTCTTTTATTAAAGCACATTCGGGAGCACAAAAGGTTGAGAAAAGAATGGAAGATATTTTCAAAATCAAACAAGGGGATTCGGAGCTGCTTAGAAACTTTGTTGATAGATTCCAGCGTGAAAGAATGACTCTACCTCGTGTGCCTGACAATTGGGCTGCTATAGCCTTTGCAAGTAATTTAAATGACAAAAGTTCTGAAGCCACGAGACGACTCAAAGAAAGCCTTCGAGAATTTCCTGCAACCACATGGAATGATGTTTACAACAGGTATAGCACGAAGCTGCGAATCGAAGAAGATACCGTACCTAAGCTTCATCATGAAGAAAGGGGCGGTACCCGAAGGTTAGAAATCGAAAAAAGATCAGGTAAAAACAGGTACGATCCATATATGGGACCTGCAGGAAAAGACCCACGGTCGAAACAAGATAGCCAGTAATATGATCAAAAATCAAGGAATCGGGATTCTGGTTCTTCTTCAAAGTTCAGGAATGATCGGAACAGACAAGAATCACGAGATGATGACAGGAGTTTAAAGGCACGATTCGGTGGATATAATTTTAATGTCTCTACCTCCGAGCTCGTAGCTGTTTTAAGAAGCATGGGAGATAAGGTACGGTGGCCAAAAGAGATGCGGTCAAATCCAAGTAGACGCAATCCGGATCATTGGTGCGAATTTCACAACGATCACGGGCACAAAACTTCAGAATGTAGATTCCTGCAGAGTGAAGTAGATCATTTATTGAAGCAAGGGTACCTCACCGAGTTATTTAGTGAGAAAGGAAAACAAGCTTATATGAAAAACAGACAAGAGCCACCACAACCTCCTTCACCCAAGAGGATAGTGAATGTCATAAGAGGAGGAGAAGATATTCACGGCATAACCTACACAGCCTCCAACAAGGTTTCTAAGGTAACGATTACACACGGGAAACGGGTGCGGCAGGTCCTTGAAAATGAAAGTATTTCGTTCGATGACGCAGATACCGAAGGAGTGACAACTCCACATAATGACGCACTGGTAATATCTTTACTTGTACATGATACTAATGTAAAACGAGTTTTGATTGATCCAGGGAGTTCTGTAAATATTATATTACTAAGGGTACTACGAGAAATGCAAGCTGAAGACAAAATGATACCCAAGGCGCACACCTTGTCAGGCTTCGACAATTCAAGTGTAGTAACAAAAGGTGAGGTATTTCTAACAACTTTTGCTATGGGTGTTGTGAAGGAAACTAAATTTCAGGTAGTTGATATGGAAATGGCCTACAATATGATCATGGGGAGACCATGGATACACGATATGGACGTTGTCCCATCAACTCTACATCAGGTTATTAAATTCCCATCACCATGGGGAATTTGCCAAATTCGTGGGGATCAGCAGATGGCTAAAAGTGTCAACGCTGTAACAAGTACGAGCGCCGAAAATAAAGAAAAGTAGCAATTACAGGAAACAGTTGAAGGTAAAAAAGATCAAACTTCAACTGAACAGGAAAAGACGGATTTGGACTCAAGACCTGACACAATTCAAGAACCTGAAGAAAATGAAAGCATCAAAACGACAATTGAAGAGCTTGAGGCAGTGATGTTATTTGATCAATGGCCTGAACGGAAGGTTTATGTCGGGGCCAATTTAAGCACGAACATGCGAGGTATGATAATCGAATTTTTAAAAGCTAACTTAGACTGCTTTGCTTGGTCCCACGCTGATATGACAGGGATACCACCAAATGTGATGACTCACAAACTCAATGAGGACCCTTCTTTCACACCAATAAAGCAAAAGAAACGGAAGCAAGGTGCTTTCAAGAACCAGGTGATTCAGGATGAAGTCCAAAAATTATTAAAAATCGGATCAATCCGTGAGGTAAAATATCCTACTTGGTTAGCTAACACGGTGGTTGTACTCAAGAAAAATGGTAAGTGGCGTGTTTGTGTAGATTATACCGATTTAAATAAAGCCTGTCCAAAAGATTCCTTTCCCTTACCGCATATAGACCAACTAATTGATGCAACCGCAGGTCATGAACTTTTAAGTTTTTTAGATGCATACTCGGGATATAATCAAATTAAAATGGATCCTGGTGATGAAGAAAAAACTTCTTTCATCACAGACAGGGGGACTTACTGTTATAAAGTAATGCCCTTTGGCCTCAAAAATGCTGGGGCAACCTATCAAAGGTTGGTCACCAAAATGTTCCAAGAACATTTAGGGAAAACAATGGAGGTATATATAGACGATATGCTCGTCAAAACCCAGCAATCTCATGATCATATTTCTCATCTATCTATTACTTTTGAAATTTTGCGAAAATTTAATATGAAACTCAACCCAGAAAAATGTGCATTTGGAGTTGCATCAGGTAAGTTTTTGGGTTTTCTTGTTTCTAACCGTGGTATTGAAGTGAATCCTTCTCAGATCAAAGCAATAGAAGAAATCCCTGATATCCTTACTAATAAAAAGGAAGTACAAAGATTAACGGGAAGAATTGCAGCTTTGGGGAGATTTATTTCCAAATCCTCAGAAAGGTGTTTTAAGTTTTTCTCTGCACTTAAAAAGCAAGATCATTTTGAATGGAATGAAGATTGTCAACAAGCCCTTAGAAATTTGAAATCTTATTTGTCAAAACCACCTTTGTTGGCAAAACAAAGGTGGGGGAAAAACTTCTCATTTATCTGGCCGTATCTGAAGTTGCAGTGAGTGCTATTTTAGTCCGCGAGGACCAAGGTAAACAATCTCCTATTTATTATGTAAGTAAGTCCTTATTGGAAGCTGAGACATGATACCCACAGCTAGAAAAATTAGCATTAGCTTTGATCATGGCATCTAGAAAATTAAGACCTTATTTTCAATGTCATCCCATTGTTGTAGTTACTGCTTTTCCGCTTCGAAATATTTTGCATAAACACGAACTTTCAGGAAGATTAGCAAAATGGGCTATAGAACTAAGTGAATATGAAGTTATTTATCAACCCAGGACCGCTATAAAGTCTCAAGTACTAGCTGATTTCGTGGCTGATTTTAGCCAGGGGATGCATTTAGAAGCAGAAAAAGAATTATTAGTTTTTAATGGTGCGAACCCGGGGACTTGGGTTTTATACACTGACGGTTCATCTAATGTAAAAGGGGCAGGCTTAGGAATAGTCCTCGTACCACCTGCGGGTGAGACCATTAGACAGGCTATAAAATGTCATTCTATAACTAACAATGAAGCAGAGTATGAGGCTGTAATTGCAGGTTTAGAATTGGCACGAGAACTCGGCATAACACAGATTATAATCAAGAGTGATTCTCAACTCGTGGTTAATCAGATGCTGGGGACTTATACAGCCAGAGAGTCACGAATGCAAGAATACCTCGCAAAGGTACGGGAGTTAATAAAGCAATTCCAAACTTGGAAAGTAGTGCAGATCCCAAGAGATGAGAATGTAGAGGCAGATGCTTTAGCAAATCTCGCATCCGCAGCAGACGTGGCAAACAATACAGATGCTTCAGCCATACATCTATTTCATTCCGTTCTTGAATCTGATAAAAACGAGGTAAATTTTAATCATCTAACATGGGATTGGAGAAACGAAATTGTTGCCTTTTTACAGCACGGTGCTGTGCCTAATGACAAAGGAAAGGCTCACGCGCTTCGCAAAAAAGCTGCACGATATTGTTTATATCAAGGAAATCTTTATCGAAAGATGTTCGGCGGACCACTAGCAAGGTGTCTCGGACCCTCTCAAACCGAATATGTCATGAGAGAAGTACATGAAGGACATTGTGGGAATCACGCAGGAGGACGGTCACTGGTAAGAACGTTAATTTGCACAGGATATTATTGGCCTAAGATGGAAGAAGAGGCAACTAGTTTCGTGTCCAAATGTGATAAATGTCAAAGGTACGACAATAATATGCACAGACCAGCTGAGTTACTATATCCTGTTATAGCCCCATGGCCCTTTATGAAATGGGGAATGGATATCGTAGGTCCACTTCCACAAGCAAAAGGTCAGGTAAAATTTCTACTTGTACTTACAGATTATTTCACTAAATGGGTAGAAGCAGGGGCATTTAAACAGGTACGAGAAAAAGAAGTTAAAGACTTCATATGGCGAAATATAATATGCCGCTTTGGAGTACCAAAGGAGATCGTGTGTGACAATGGACCACAATTTATTGGAGCACAAGTTACAGAATTTCTTCGAAGTTGGCAGATCAAAAGAATAACGTCTACGCCATATCATCCAGTGGGGAATGGACAAGCAGAATCAACTAACAAAGTTATTATCAATAACTTGAAAAAGAGGTTACAAGATTCAAAAGGTAATTGGCCTGAGGTGTTACCTGGAGTATTATGGGCTTATCGTACAACGACCAAAACAGGCACTGGAGAAACACCATTTTCAATGGTTTATGGTACGGAAGCCTTAATTCCAGTTGAAATAGGTGAGCCAAGCACACGATACGATCAGGCAACGGAGGAATCTAATAATGAAGAGATGCGGGTTAGCCTAGATTTACTTGAAGGAAGAAGAGAAGCTGCTTTGATAAGGATGGCAGCACAAAAGCAAGTAATAGAACGATATTACAATAGGAAAGCACGCATCAGATTTTTCAAAATTGGGGACTTCGTGCTTAAAAAGGTGTTCCAATTTGCAAAGGCTGCTAACTCAGGAAAGCTAAGTCCAACATGGGAAGGACCGTACAAAGTCCGTGGCATTGCGGGAAAAGGAGCATACCAGTTGGAGACAATGGATGGTAAAGTTTTACCCTCACATTGGAATGCTGTCCACTTAAAAAGATATTACTTTTGAGAAAGTACCTACGGTCAGGTATCATCATGTTCAAATTTCTCTCTTGGTTTATTAATATTTTACTAATGATTTTAGATGCTAGGCAAAATATCCTAACTCGTGCCAAATGATGAGTCACAACCTGCAAGGCAAAATGGAGTATTCTTAAATTCCTAGCCCAGGGTTACAATTAATTTGATGGAAATACACACGAGTTAGGCGGTCTTTATTTATAATCGCACCTTCGGGTCCCGCATATCTTTCTGTTTCAGGAAAAAGGGCCAAAGTAAAAGAAATAAACAAGTGCTCGAGGCTTCATACTTCACCGCTCAAACACTTGGGGGACTACAATACTGTACACAGATACGTGTAGAAATGCAGATACGCAGATACGAATATCGAACGATAGAAGTCAAGTGTTGAGAAAAAATTACGAAGTCTTTAGCATTCATGAGAACAACAGAGTCATCTCTCAAACTCATAAACAAAGTCACCTCTCAAACCCTTCTTAATATGTAAAGATAGGGTCATGACTATGTACTGAAACAGGTTATGAAGAAAAACCTTGTTTATTTTATGTTATGTACAAATCTGTTACAAGAAAAACAGTTACGAGAAAGTTGTAGATGTATTGTAATACATGTAACAGTCAAACACTTGTTAAAAGTTTATGAATAAAAACTTGCCAAAGTTGTTTCATACAAAACGTGTGTTTTCCTATTTCTTTCATCGTATTATAACACCATTATGAAGTTGAGACGTCTTCTTCATTAAGTGTCGATAAAATAAAAGGGCCCTCTTTTATAAGCCTCATGTTGATATTCCATGAGAAGAATCGTAAAGCATTTTAAAAGGATAAAAATGCTAAGCTATTCCATGAGTCCTAGATAAATAGGCAAGAATAGAATATGCAAAAGTACCGATAAAACTTTTTTTTAAACAAAAAACTAAGTACAAACTTAGTCAACTAAGCATTTGTTTTTTTACAAATGCCCCATTATGTTAACTGGGGACTTCATCAAAAGATCCTTTACAGCAATTTCATTTTTAGCTAGTCACTGAAGGGTTTGGAGCATCAGAAGTTTCACCCTCGGAAGCAGGAATTGTAATCCCAATTGCTGCAGTAGTCACTTCTTCATTTAAAAGTTCTTCCGTTCCAGGAACTTCAAGTGCAAGAGAAGGAGTATCAGTAGACTGTTGGCTTTTTTCGATGGTATCTACGACTTTGGCCAGTTCAGACTGCAAGTCAAAACCTTCTTGAGCAGCTTCCGTCAAAGCATCACGGCGAGATTTCAGGAAAGCCCAACTCACCTCTATGTTGAAGTTTTCCTCCAGAAGTCCATATTCCTTTTCCCACATAGCAAGATCGTTTTTTAAGATTTGGTGCTCAGCTAAATGGGAATCAAGGGAAGCTTCAAGAGAGGCATGAGAACTCTTCAAGGCATGAATCTCGTCAGAAGAGGTCTGTAAGTCAGCCTGAGCTTGAGTCAAGCTTTGCACTAACTCTCCTGCATACTCTTCCTTCTTAGCCAAAAGTGCCTTCAGCTCCCTAACTTCTTCACTAGCCTTGGATAATTGTTCTGACAAAGAGCATTCCAAAAGCTCTTTGTCTCTTTTCAATTGGCTTGAAGAAGCTTTGGCAGTTGCCAGTTCAGAAGTTAAACCACGGTTTTGCTGCTCCAGGAGATTTTTATTTTCTTGCAACTCCTCTATGGTCCCTTGAGCATTCTCAAACTGTTCCTTCCAATTGGTTGCTTCAAGCTGGGCTCCCCTAGCTATTTCTTCGGCCTCGTGGACAGTCTTTTCAGACTCACGGGCTTTTCTTTACAGAAGGGAAATTCTTCCCATTAATTTCGTGCCAATAAGGTTAGCCTACAAAGACAACTCATAGAAATGAGAGATTGAAGATAATTAAAAAAAAAGAAAAACTTGTTGGTAAGAAGAAAAAATACCTTCAAAGTAGAATGAACTATGTCATTCATCAGAGTTAAGCAGCTATGGCTCTCCATCTTCTTCTTTTCGATATCTCTAATTAGGGGCTCGAGCCAAACATCGGCTCTACCAGTCTTCCTCAAGAGGCTATGATTGGCAGGAACTTCCAGAGCAACACTTCTCATAGTCATACTTCCACTGCTAGAACCCGTCTCTGTACGATGAACAGAGGGAAGAGGAGCAATGGAAGGAATGGAAGGAGAAGATGTAGAAACAGGAATGGAAGGAGAAGATGTAGAAACCAACGCAGGAACGGACATAGGAGCGGTAGAAACTGGCAAAAGAACGGAAGTCGTCAAAACTGGTAAAGAAATACTTACGGTTGGCAGAGGAATGGAGGAAATAGGAACAAATGAGAAAAGAGGAGCTTAATCAAAAACAGGGCCGAGCTCGCCACTCCCGAAACCACTGTCAAAAAGATGCTAAATTGACTCATTATTATCTCTTGGTTCGGTGTCCTCGTCAGAATGAATCAAAACATGCTCGGTGGTGGAGGTTCGAGCAGGAGTGTTTTCAATTTCATCATCAATGATTATTCGCCTCCTGACCCTTGGCCTGGTAATTAGGGAGGTACCCTCCTCTTCTTCTTCAGAACTTTCCTTTATAGCTTTCCTTTTTGGCAGCAAGGCTCGAGCCTTATCCAAATCAAGAGCAGCATTCGCAGACATGCGAATGGCCATAGCTACTTCAGTCGTCATTCCTCTAATGCCAAATCCTGATTAAAGGATGGATATACATGATCAAAGTTGAGGAAAAATGCTTAACATGTAAAAAAACATATAAAAAGGGGGATACCATGTGTTTTGACCTTCCAGCCATGTAAGGAAGAAATTGATTTCCAAGTTCTTTGCTCCCTATAAGCAATCTTCAAAAGTGAGTCTACCCAACCACGAAAGTTGGGAATAGGTTCCACATCTCCCATGGTTGCTACAAAAAACCAAGAAGAGACGAGGTTAAAAACAAAATTTCTTTTGAAATTCTCAAAAGTAGGTACGGTAAATAAAAGGAAACCTACGTTCAAAATTCCACTTCTCAGGGAAGGGAATATTTGTTTCGCCAATCAAGTCCACCGTACGAACAACAACGTAACGGATATACCATCCACGATCTTTGTCATCTTCAGGATTTACCAAACCTTTTTGGCTCATTGCAGTTAAGGTAAAAACCCCATGGCGTATTAAGTTAGGATGGTACAGATGAATGAGGTGAGAAAAAGTGAAATTGACATTGGCTTTGGAGGATAAATATCTCAAACAAGCCACTGTTCTCCACACTAATGGACCGATTTGGGCCAAACAAATTGTAAAGAAACGACAAAAATCGAGAATAACTGGGTCAATCGGAGGATTAAAACCTAAAGTGAAGGGGTAAGTATAAACAGAAGAATACCCACTTCTAAAGGAGGAAATTCTTTGATTTGGGGAAGGAGTTGACATTCGGAGACTATCCTTCTAGTTACAATCTTTTCATATGGTTGGGATTGTAAGCTCGGTTACTATTGTGGGGTAAGTATCGGCTTTTTCTAAATTTGCAATTTATTTTTGAAGAGACGTTTTGTCACTTTCAAAAGACAAATCGCTGGGAACTATTTCATCAACTGAGGGTTCTTGAGAAGAATCAAGAATTTCCCTACTTTTAGAAGAAGGGGCCTTTGGGATAGAACTCCTTGAAGAAGAACCAGAGGAGCCGCCTCGAGTAGATTCTAACCTTGTTCGAAGCCTACCTCCTCCGCATCTTCTGTGTCTAACAGGGGCGTTGGGGAATTGATTTAGAATTGGAACTTTTTTACGGTTAGGGTTTGAAGAAGACATTGTTAAGAAGGAAGTGTATGCTGAAGATTTGTGAAGAAGACAAAGGAAGAAAAAGTTATGTGTAAAATGGGAACCGTCAACCTTAGAAGTGTAATGATGGAAAGCCTATAATAAAGGCAACTATCACTTCGTAAATAGTGAGAATGAAGAAGTCTCGAAAAAGGGTGTGAATAGCGGAATCAATTAGAAAATAACACATGGGCAGAACATTAAATGGAAAAAACTACTGAGACGTTAATGCTGTCATGAGCATTAATTGTGGCAAAAATTCCTTTTTCATGAAGATCCACTTCCCAATTATTTAATTGATAAATAAATGGAAAGTGGGGGGACTATCTGTATTGGGAAAAAACTGAGTTTATATTAAAGATGATGTGGCATGACACGTGGATTAGTTAAATGGTCAAAGCGCAACAATTGACTAAGAGGCACGGATGGAGACAGCCACGGGAAGAAGAATTTAAATAGGCACGAGACGACGTATAGATACGAGTCTCGTACCAATTTAAATTATTTACAGCCAACGAATTAGAAGGTATTGAATACAAAGATCTGATGACAGAAAGGAGTCCAAATTCATTATTAAATACTTGATACGTTACAAAATTGGTATTTAATAGGAATGATTGTATAATGGCTTATTTAATGTCATTTATTACTCATAATTATATCATTAAAGTTGAGGCTTCATTCCTTTACCTAGAATTATCTATAAAAGGAAGAAGTATCATCATTTGTAAGGACAGAGAATACTATTGAGAATTCATTGAAATACACAACTATTTGCTTTTTTACCATCATTCTCAAAAGTATTTTATTTTGTCTCCTGATTATCAGTAACCCGAAATTCTTTTTAGCTTTGACCAAAGACTCAGATTTTTGGTTAAACAAAGGCCAAAACGCGGGGCATTGTTAATTTATTGCAAGCTAATATTCATTCTTCATTGAGGAAGTATTACTGTGCTTGGTTATTACTCGTTCGTCGCATTGGATTTTCTGGTTTTCTTATTTCGTTACTAACTCTGATAATCAAACTGGTTAGTCTCATAAACGACGTATTACGATTCTTTATGTGTTAAACATTTTGGTAGAATAGATTAATTTTTTTTTTCCTTCCAATTTACTATTTCGCTTCTTTTTACTTTCTTTGCGCGTTTTGTTTGCACTTGGCTATGTTCAGTGGCGGACCCAGGATTTTGTGCAACCGGGTTCAATCTTAGAAATACATAACTTTAGTCGTAAAATAGTAGTTGTGAAGTGGGTTCAAATAAAATATTTATACAAAATTTATGCAACTTTAATCATAATTTATACATATACACAATATTATTTTTTGATGAAACGGGTTCAGTTGAACCCGCTGGCCACCACTTGAGTTCCCACTGGCTATGCTTAATGCCGCACGGCATTCTATTCAAAGCATGCCAAGTTTAAAAGCCAGGTACATCTCTTGAACCTCAGTATGTGCTTAAATCTATCCGTGGGTTGTAGTTTTTGCGTGCTAGAGAACCTAACTATAGGATTATCATTTTTTTGATCCGTGCGAGTTTGTTCAAATCATTCTGTTCACTAGAAACTATGACTTAAGAGTTGCCAAATAAGTAAAACTATGTATATGCGCAGATCCTGTCTACACTTTTAGCCTATATTTGAATTACTGTCTCACTTAAACGCTGTGCCTTCAGGACCAAAAAGAATAATTTGATATTTCTTAATTGAAAAGGCTACGCCTAAAAGTTATATGCTTGATCTCGGTGATTTTATATTGTGACGAGAATACGTTTGCCGCCAAAATTATTGCTTAGAATCTTCGTGCTACTTTAAAATCTCTACCACCTGAACATGTCTCAATGTATAACTAAGCCTAGGTGTCATGTCATTGGGATTCTTATTCACTTAAGAGTGGCTTATTTATTTTTACTAGTGTCTTGAGAATCAGTAATTATAAGTCGATACTACATTTGTGTTCAGCAAGTGATTTAAGCTCAATTTCGTTAGGTATCATGCTTTTAGGGAATGATCAGTTAAGAATCTAATTTCCTGTGGTGAACCTCTCTGTGTTGTTTGTTTTGGTACTCTGTGTCCTTGTATAATTTGCAATTTCCATGAGCCTTAACTAAAGGACATTTAGCCGGAGTTTAATTTGACTCTCGCGCCTAGTGGAAGTTGCCTGGGAAGGGGGAGTTTTAACAGTTGCTTTGTCAAAGTTCATTTAGAGACTAAGCTCATTTAGCCTAACTTATGTCGTATCCTGTCCAGTGGTATTATAATGACGCTTGTAATGATGTAAAAAGGTTTATTAGAGATAGGACTTGGGTGCTAATTGATGTTCATATGCTCACATAGTTGCTTTGAATTTTAATAGCATGTTTATTTGTTTTGTTGAGCCTTCTAAGCAGTAGTATCCATTCCTATAGGAAATGGTTAGTCTCAGTCATATTTGGACTCTTTGTGCGCATGATAATAATTTTGACAGTGTATTTGGCTTTTAAAAATACATTGGGCAGTCTAATATTTTTTTTCAAGTCTTTGGAATATATGGGTCTATCTGAACTCTGAGGAAAAACAGTTAGTCTATCAAAAAAAATTTCAAGGCCCGTATTTGTCATGGAATCTCTCTATTTAAACGTGTGTCCCAGGTGCCTAATTTAATGGTTTACTTACTCATTTTGGTATGCCATTGTCTTTAAAACTTTTCTGGATTCATTAAAGTTTATCTTTTACATGCTTTCAGAAGTGAATGTGTCTTTCTCTTTAGACTTGGCTCATTATAAGTCATATGGCAGGAGTTCTCTTTTTATGGTTATTTTTATTTTTTTTAGTTGGACTTATTTAATTAAAGTTTCTTCAGTTTTTTAAAAAATGTCGCTTTCCATCCTTTCTTCAAGGTAATTTGAGTCTTTACCCGATCTTTGGTAACGTAGACTAGTCAAACTGAGTTTATTCACAAATAGGTGCCCCTAACGCACTTTAAAATCGTTAGGTGCCGACTCTTCTTTTTTAATACCCATTTAAAAGAGTTTTCACATGTCGAAGCCCTCTTTTGCGAGAAAACGTTGCTCGACAAGTACGATCGACCATTTGCAATTTCATAGAGGTGGGTATTGGTTGCCCAATTCCCAAAGTCTTGAAAACCGAATAAGGCATCAAATTGATACTTGCCTCAAGATCATAAAGAGCTTTAGAAAACTCGGCACTTTCAATTGTACAAGGAATCATGAAAGCACCGGGATCCTCCAACTTAGGAGCCATTAAATGTACAATTACACTCACTTGACGAGTGAGTTTGATGGTTTCAAAATTCATTGACCGCTTCTTTGTCACAAGATCCTTCATAAACTTTGCATAACCGGGCATTTGTTCCAAAGCTTCAACTAATGACGCATTAATTGGGAGACTCTTCATTATTTGAATGAACTTCTTGAATTAATTCTCACCATTTTGCTTGGTAAGTTTTTGAGGGTATGTGTCACGACCCAAACCGATGGGCCATGAGAGTGCCGGAGTTCTACTTATCGAACACCCCTAAGCATACGTCTAAGATATAAGCATGAAATAAGTGTAGGTCATGCATAACGTTTGACATATAAACTACAATATATATATATATATATATATATATATATATATATATATATATATATATATATATATATATATATATATATTGTAGGGAGAGCCGACAATGCCACACACTATCTAACTATACATGATTGTCTATAGATCTCTAATAGAGTGTATAACTGCATAAAGGACGGGATTGGGCCCCGTCATACCCAATATCTATACAAAAGTGTCGTACCAAAAGCCAATAGTAACTCCGGATCAAATGAAGTACACCAACTCTCGCTGAGCAAGGATCATATATATATATATATATATGCACAGGGTTTTTATAGGTGTCTTGCCATAGCCTCGTCACAATCTCGTCGGGGTTAGGCTCGACACTTACGGGGTACATTGGTCGGTTGTACTCATGCTACACTTCCAAACTTCTCGTGCAGGTACTGGCATGGCAGGGCGTGGCTATGTCACGGCGCAGGACATGTCAGGACGTCGCAGGATATGGCCATGGCACAAGGGGGACTGTCAGCCTATCTACCTGCACCCGCGGGCATGAAACGCAGGCCCCCAGGAAATAAGGGCGTCAGTACGAATAATGTACCGAGCATTTAAGGCATAAAAAACGGTATATAAAAGATATGAAAGAAGCATGGAGTAAAGGACTCAACCTGTAAGTCTGAATAGCTATGTGAATCATGAAATATTTATAATGTCATGCATATGCATATAAATGCCATATCATGCATAGGTATATGTGTACATAACATCATAAAGACTCTGAGGGCATCCCATCATATCATCTCGACCTCAGTGGGCAAATTCAAACGACATATACCAACTGATCAGGTGGTGGTGCGTATATAATATCGTAACCTTTCCCAACACCCATATACATATAACATATGCATATATAATACCATCTGGTTATGGGTCAATGTACATGTATAAATGAATGCAATGCAAAATAAGTAAGTCAATAAGATCTCTCGGAATGTCATAAGATCAATATGCCTTCGGTTAATATCATGAAATAAACTTTATCAACATACATATTTTCCTGAGACCCATGAATAGACGATATAATTATAGGACATATGGGGAATAAAGAACATAGGCAACCGTAGTACTTATAAGAATAAAGTCGTTTATGAACGTTGCGTGTTTGCTCGTTTTGTTTGTATCATATGGATCATGCCAAAGGAATGAAGGAATAGCCTTAACATACCTTATAGAAATCTGTCCAACAACAATGCTAAACTCAGCTCACTGCACCTTAATTTACAACAACGGCAGTGAAGCTCTTGTCAAGTTACGAATGACTCTCATTTGTATACCGAAAGTAACTTAATATGTAACAAAAAAACGGACAACATTTCCCCTGATTTTACTGCTACCTCAAGCCTATTCCAGGCGTGACAACAACACAATACAATCATCTACTCAAAACAGCCTAACTACAATTCGGGACCTTTAATACAATAGAAAACCCAAATATACCATAACACAGCAATGAACAAGTTTTCAATTTTCCTGAAATTGCAACAGCGAGCGACTAGACCACTACCCTACCACATGTGGCATTTCTCCATGCCCTTTATCCTTAAAAACTCCATAAATCAGCAACACAAGAGTCCAACATGAGTGGACTACAAAACAGTCGACTAAAATTGGAATAAATCGAACTCACGGCTTTCGATCACCGTCCCATGAGTTCTAACTATTAGGAAATGAATTTATCAACCTTCCTTGATGTTTCAAAACTTAAATACAGAAATTAGGCCTTTTCTCAACTATTAAGTACCTTCCAAAACTCAAACTACAAGGAAAAAGAGAGGCGGTATAATGATACTTACATCGTAGGAATTGTTGTAATGTTATCACTTCTTGATTTCGTACTCGGGATGTTAATCCTTTTTGAAACCCTTGTAAAAAGCTTAAGGGTAAGTTTATGGTCTTATTTTGGTCGTGGTTTGTGGAAAAATGAAGAAAATTACGACATAAGGCGCGCGCGCGCGCACACACACACACACACACACACACACACATATATATATATATATATATATAAAATATCCATTTTTGAAAAGTCAAAGAGGTGCTAGCTTGGCACCCTAGCATTGGCCCTTCTTTCGACGCTTATATCTTTTTATCCGGATGTCGTATGAATAAATGGTTAAGAGTGTTGGAAACTACATTCCAAGATGTTCCATTTTATTTATTATATGTCCCAATACGACCTCATATAGAACACAAAATGTATTTCTCAAAAAGCTTCAATACAAGGCAAATCCTTAGTTGGTTTTTCCGCAACTTAAATCCGATTTTCCCAAACTTTATATTTTATATCCAAACATCATATCTAGTAATATTATGACTTTACACTCATTTAAATCATATTTAATAAGTCTCATATTCATTATACGTCACCTTGGGACGCACATGGTGTAACAATCTTCCCCCTTAGAAATATTCGTCTTCAAATGTTAAACTCCCAGAGATCTATAAAAATTTTGGTAGAGTCTCCTCTGTAATGGTACTACTACCAACCTGTCACGCAAAAAACCCAACAATACAAAGCCACACGGGGCCACAATCATCAATAACACCAATGCCCTCATACGACCAATGACAATAACTAACATAAAAATCCAGTACCATATACTTAGCTAAAGGCTGTGATGTCTCAGTCCGATCCTCCTCTGGAAGCGGAAACAAGTGAGGATACATAGACTTCATGTCTTCTTCAGCTTTTCAAGTCATCTCCTCCATATTCTTGTTTCTCTAAAGTACTTTAACCGAAGCTATGTCCTTAGTTCTCAATCTCCGAACTTGTCTATCTAGTATAGCAATGGGAGATTCCTCAAATGTTAGCTGCTCTCTGACCTGAACATCGTCAACTAGAATGACTCTAGAAGGATCTTCGATACACTTACAAAGCAAAGACACATGAAAGGCTGGATGTACGGACTCCAAGTTGGAAGGCAAGTCTAACTCATATGGTACCTGCCCTAATTTGCGTATGATCTTATAAGGTCCAATGTACCGAGGGATAAGCTTTCCTTTCTTACCAAATCTCGTAATGCCTTTTAATCCATGATACCTTTAGGAATACCCAGTCATCTACCTGAAACTCCAAGTCTTATCGTCGATTATTTACATAGATAGGACTTCTGACGACACCGAGCTTCTAATAGCCTTTCCCTCATAAGCTTAATCTTCTTAACTGCCTGTTATACCAACTCTGGTCCTACTAACTTAGTTTTCCCATCATCGAACCATCCGATAGGTGACCTACACTTTCATCCGTAAAGAGCTTCGTATGGAGTCATCTGAATGCTAGAATGATAGATATTATTATATGCGAACTCAATAAGCAGAAGATGATAATCCCAGCCACCCTTGAAGTTTATCACACAAGCTTGTAGCATATCCTTAAGTGTCTGAATAGTACGCTCAGCCTGACCATCTTTTTGGAGATGAAATGTTGTACTAAGACTTACCTGAGTCCCCAATCCTTTTTGGAAGGACCTCCAGAAATTAGCTGCAAACTGAGCACCTCTATATGAGATAATAGATATAGGGACACCATGAAGTCGTACTATCTCCTTAATGTAAAGCCTTGCATAATCCTCTCTGGAATACGTAGTCCTGATAGGTAGAAAATGGGATAATTTTGTAAGTCTATAAACAATCACCCATATAGAATCGAACTTACGCTGGGTACGATTTAAGCCTATGATAAAATCCATATTAATTACTTCCAATTTCTAAGTCGGAATCTCTATAGCCCGCAACAATCTGTCGGGTTTCTGATACTCAATCTTAACTTGCTGACAATTAGGGTACCAACCAACAAACCCTACTATATCCTTCTTTATTTCGTCCCAACAATATATTTCTCTGATATCATGATACATCTTTGTCGCTCCTGGGTGAAAAGAATAACGAGAATAGTGAGTTTCTCCCATAACCTACTGGCGCAACCCTACCATATTAGGAACACATGATTGACCTTGATATCTGAGGACTCCATCTCTTGTAATCTCGTATTGTGTATTCTCCTTTTTAGGGGTTGTATCTCTATAATAAGCTAGCACAGGATCCGCATACCAGCGTTCCTTCACTTCAGTTACTAAAGAGGATGTCGTCGTGTCCTGAATAGTAATTCGGTATCACCTGAATCTAGTAATCGAACTCCAAGACTAGCTAGCTGATGAATCTCATGGGCTATCTCACACTTCTCTAGTTGTAAATATGATAGGCTACCCATAGATCTATGACTGAGGGCGCCGACTACTATATTCGCTTTCCCTGGATAGTATAAAGTATCAGCATCATAGTCTTTCAGTAGCTCCAACCATCGCCTCTAAAGTAAATTCAATTCCCTTAGCTTGATATGCTGAAGGCTCTTATGATCCGTATAGATATAAACATGAATGCCATACAAATAGTGCCTCCACATCTTTAGTGCTTGAATCACTGCGACTAACTCTAAATCATGGGTCGGGTAATTTTTCTCGTGGTTTCTTAGTTGTCTAGAAGCATAAGTGACAACCTTACCTTGTTGCATCGATACACAACCCAATCCAATGCCCAAAGCATCACAATAGATAGCATAACTATCGGTTCTCTCTGGGAGTGTCAGAACTGGTGTTGAAGTTAATCTGTCCTTCAATGCCTGGAAACTCCGCTCGCAAGCATCAGTCTACTAAAACGTAGTTGCCTTCTGAGTCAACTTTGTCAATGGTGCTGAAAGATAAGAAAAGCACTCTACAAATCTTCTGTAATAACCTGCCAAACCTTGGAAGCTACGAACCTCCGTCGGTGTCGTGGGTCTAGGCCAAGTCTTCACTGCCTCAATCTTCTGTGTATCAGCCCGGATACCCTCAATTGAAATAATATGCCCAAGGAAAGTTACAGAATTCAACCTGAATTCGCATTTAGAGAGTTTTGCGTACAATTTCCTTTCTTGTAGAACTCTGAGCACAGTACGCAAATGATCTGCATGCTCAGCCTCTGAAAAGTAATAAACCAAAATATCATCTATAAATACAATCACGAATAAATCTAGAAATGTTCTGAACACACGATTCATCAAGTCCATGAAGACTACTTGGGCATTGGTCAAACCGAACAACATAAGACCAAACTCAAAGTGCCCGTATTTGGTCCTGAATGCTGTCTTTGGAATATCTTTCTCTTTAACCCTTACATGATGGTATCTTCGAGAAACACTTGGCACCCTGCAACTTATCAAATAAATCATCAATCCTCGGGAGTGGGGTACTTATTCTTGATCATTGCCTTATTCAACTGCATGTAATCAATACACATCCACAAGGAACCATCTTTCTTTCTCACAAATAACATAGGTGCTCTCCACGGTGATGTACTGGGTCTGATAAAGCCTTTTTCAAGCAAATCCCTAAGTTGTTCTTTCAACTCTCTCATCTCTGCAGGTGCCATTCTATAAGGAGGAATATATATAAGCTGATTATCTGGTAATATACCAATAGCAAACTCAATCTCCTGCTTTGGCGGAAGGCCTATAAGCTCATCAGGAAAAACATCGGGAAACTCATTAACCACCGGGATAGACTAAAGGGTCGGTGACTCTACTTGCACATCCTATACCCAAACTAAGTGATAAATATAGCCCTTTTTGATCATCTTCATTGCCTTGAGATAGGAAATAAACCTACCTCTCAGCGATGCAGTATTACCTTTCCACTCTAGAACTATCTCCCCTAGAAACTGGAAGCGAACCATCTTTGATCTATAATCAACGTTAGCATAAAAAGAAGTCAACCAATCCATACCCATTATAACATCAAATTCTACCATATCTAACTCGATCAGGTCTGCTACTGTAGAATGACTATGAACTACTACTACACAATCTCTATATACCCGTCTAGCTATCACTGGATCTCCAACCGGTGTAGATACCTCAAAAGGTTCAATCAACTCAGGTTATATCCCAAACTTACTAGCAACAAACGGAGTGATGTACGATAAGGTGAAACCTGGATCAATTAACATACATCATATGAGGAGATTAATAATATACCTATAACAATATCAAGTGATGACTCCTGATCCCATCGATCTGCTAATGCATAAATGCGGTTCTGAGGACCGCTCTAGCTAGATGCTCCACTTGTTCCTCTACCACAACCGAATGGTGCTTGTAAAACTTGCCCAGGGGGCGTACTGATAATGACGAACCAACTACAGATCCCGCTAGCTGAACTATACATGCACCACCTCTCATCGGACAATCTCTCATAACGTGGCCTGGATAACCACAAATAAAACAAACACCCAACCTCACAAAGCACTGCCCGACATGCTGCTTACCACACTGAGCACATCGTGGCAAGGGCAGCCTCATCTTACTTGACTCGCCCCTATATTGAGAACTAGAGGCCTTGAAACTCTGACTAGGCCCTGAATATGTGGAACGATCAAATCTCCTACCGATAAACTGAGGGGTGCACTAGCTGACGGCTGGGCTAGATACCTCGGATACTGCTATCTCTGACCACCTTGAAACTCACTAGAAGGTTCTAAATATCTTGTTCTCTTAATCTGGCCCCTACTTCTACTTACGCTCCTCTACACCCTGGGCGTATGCCTAAATACGAGAAATATCAATGCCTGGATAAAGTGAGACCGACATACAGCCATTAAGTAAGTGTGGCTCCAACCCCATCACGAACCGGTGAATCGAATCCCAAATCTTAGCTATAATAGTGGGAGCATTCTTAGCCAAAGAATCAAACTGAAGGTTGTACTCCCGAACACTCATATTACCCTGCCGAAGGGTTATGAACCTATCAACTCTGGACCGTCTAAGCAAATGACAAAGAAAAGCCTTTGTAAACACTTGCCATATTATTGGAAGGGCATCCTCACCTCTGGACAACTCCCAAGACTCGTACCAATTAACTGAAACACCCTGAAGTCTATAGTAAGCTAGCTCAACTGACTCAATTGTAGTGGCCTTCATTACCCTCAAAGTCCTCTGCATTCTATCAATAAATACCAGAGAGTCCTCATTTGGATCTGATCTAGTGAATATCAGAGGGTCTAAATTAATGAAATCACAACCCCTTGCACTGATGACCTTATCTGCATGACTAATACCTACTTCCTGGCGCCGAGCCTGTGCAACCACTAATCGAGCCAATAGCTGAATAACATCTCTCATCTCCTGACCTGGTGCATTTGGATGAGGAGCTATGGGTACTGGGGCGGGCGCTGGAGTTGGTACCCCTCAGATCTCTTCTAGAGAGGGCGGGGTATGTGAATTCTAATAGGGAATCTCACTTTGAGACTCGCCCCGAGCCCTAGTAACTCATAGCGCTCGACTCGTAGTCCTATTAGCCATGGACTTGCCCTTCTGGGTGGTTGTGTCCTTCTTAGGCATTACTGAAAACATGACATATCGTTAGGAAAATGAATCCTTATATCGCCCGATATAAGATAAGAAGGGAGGATAACATCATATATGCCCTGCAGCCTCATGTTTATAAGCGTGGTGCATAACACACTCAAAAATAAGACTCTACTAGACACGGTCCGCAGACAACTTGTTGGCCCAAGAACATGTGAAGTTTTGAAGAATGACAAAAAAACTCAATCATGGACCAGGTCTATCTTGTGAAGCACAACCATGATCAACCTATACATGTGAGATGCATGTGAAGAAGATAAGTCCTACTGATCAAGAAGAAATATCTCCTAATCTGATCAAAAAGGTTGAATATTGGATAAGGGGAGAAAGTCTCCTTATATGAAAAGAACACAATCTAGGATGAAGATAGTGTTAGAGTTTGAGATCATCATGAACTCTTCTATGATAGGAGAGCAGCAATTGTGTTCCAATCAAACTCTGATTACTAACTTATTAAATATCAATGTTGTTCTCTTTTACAGGTAATGCACGTACGCAGAAGTTAACTAAATTGAGAGCAAAAGAGCAAGGCAATTTTGCAAGCAATTTATGTGTGATTTGAGTGTGCACTCCTGAAGCTACTTGAACGAGATAGAAGAACCAGTTCCATTGTGTCTATCTTTTATTCTAGTTCAATTGTAGTAGGTGGTTTAAAGTTGTACCTTTCAGCTATCATAGAAGAAATTGTATTAGGTACCTAGAGTGTTCAAGTTATAGCTAACTTGAAGTTGTCGCAACAGTTGAGGCTGTGTTCTACAACAGGATTAGAGTTAATCTTTAGGTTTACAAAGAGTTTTTGTAAATACTGTTTTGGCTCAGTGATTTTAGTGGAAGTTTGGGAAAATCCTACTGAGTAGTAGGTCGTGGTTTTTTTCACCTTTTGAGCCAGTTATTTTTCACGTAAAAATCTCTGTGTTCCTTAGTTTCTGTATTTATTATTCCGCAAACAGCAGTAGTTGGAACACATAGAAGAACCAGGTTCTTCTATAGTTCAGTTAAGCGAAAATTGGGTACTACACAAATCATCCCCCTCTTGTGTAGTATTAACGCTTAAAACATCAATTGATATCAGAGCTGGTTGTCCTTGAAGAGGATAAAACCTTAGGAAAAGATCAAAATGAGTGCACCACCTTGGAACTGGGAAGGGCAATCCACTGCTAGGCCTCCACTCTTTAATGGTCAGTACTATTCTTGGTGGAAGAATAGGATGAGAGATCACATCATAGGAGAAGACTATGAACTCTAGGACATAGTCACATATGGTCCTCTGGCAACTACAAGGAAGAATGCTAAAGGAGTGGATGTGCCAAAGACAAGAGCTGACTGCAATTCTAAAGATTTAAAGAAATGGGAGAAGAATGCTAAGGCCAAGAAATGGCTTGTGTGTGGACTTGATCCAGATGAGTACAACAGGATTCAAAGTTGTACTACTGCAAAGGAAATATAGGACACTTTATAAGTGGCTCATGAAGGAACTCCTCAAGTAAAGAGATCAAGAGGAACACTGCTATATTCTCAATATGAGAATTTCAATATGAAGGAAGGAGAATCTATCCAGGAGATGTACACAAGGTTCACAACATTAACAAATGAACTTAAATCTCTTGGGAGAATTGTCCTTGAAGAAGACAAGGTTGAGAAAATCTTGACAAGGGTTTTACCAGTGACTTGGGAAAGCAAAATCACTGCTATTCAGGAATCAAAGAATATTGCTACCCTCAAGCTGGATAAACTGATTGGAAACCTCACTGCCTATGAACTGAGAAGGCAAATCATGAAAATAGATGCACCCAAGAAGGAAAGAAGTCTGGATCTCAGAATAGCTGAAGGTTTAGATTTGGAAGATGATGAAATGGCCATGATCACAAGAGATTTAAAAAAGTACCTGATGAGAGGAAAGAGTTCTTCAAGAGGTACAACCTTCATCAAACCAAGGGTTCTTGAGAAACAGACCAACGAGGGTTGATACAAATGTGGTAAGACTGACCACATGATCAAGAACTATCCTCAATGGGAAATTAAGTGGAACAAGGAAAGGGCGGAACGAAGGAACAAGTTCAACCAAAAAGGAACAAAGGATCAACAAAGGCTATGGTTGCTGCTTAGGAAGAAACATCAGATGAGGACTCAGAAGATGAAGCTGGAGATGAACAAGCACTTATGGCCATCGGAGAATCAGATTATAAACAAGAAGTAAGTATCCTTCATCTCAAAGACAAGATTAAATTCATGTCTAAAGAAAGGTTGTCTGAGCTATTGTTAGACTTCATTGATGAGTCTGAAATAATTAACAGTGAGAAGGAAGATCTATCTAGGGAATGTGTGATCTTAAAAACCAAGTGCAAAAATCTAGAGTCTAGGGCTAATGAGAGTGATAGTAAAAATTCTGAGTTGAAGAACCAGGTTCTTGAACTTGAAACCAGTCTCCTAGAACTTAGGTCTGAGAACTTAAAACTGAAACTAGGAATAGGTAAAAAGAAAGCTGACCACACACATCTCACCCTAGAAGAAAACTTAGGAAAAATGAAGGATGAGTTGTACAGGAAGGATGAGCAGATAAAAGTCTTAAAAGAAGATCTAGGGAAGGTAAAACATGAACTAAACAGAACTTGCAAAAGGAACAATGCTTCTGATGCACTTTTCTTGCTACAAGAACATCACAGTAGCAACAAAAGAGGAATTGGATATGGGACTCAAGCATCTAAGTGGGATCCTAAAATCAAGTACCTTACTCTCTCTGAGAACAAAATCTGAAATACACTGTGGTAAGACTGGCCATTACAAAAATGAATGTAACGCAAAAGAAAAGGCTAGTCAAAAGAACAAAGCTTTTGTTCAAGAGAAAAATATGATGCCTAGGTGGGATAAAAGGAATTTGATTTATCCCTTTGTCTGTAGAAAGGGACCCAAACTAGTTTGGGTTCCTAAGACTAACCCTTTATTTCTTTTTGTAGGTCCAAGTGAAGAGAAGTAGCCAAATATGGTACATGGATAGTGGCTGCTCAAAACATATGACTGGAAGTAAGAACCAGTTCCTTTCACTTGAGGACTTAAAGGGAGGTAATGTCTCCTTTGAAATGGGAAGAAAGGTGAGATTGTTGGGGTTGGAAAGATAGGTAAGACAGACTCTCACTCCATTGAGAATGTCTACTTGATAGATGGCTTTAAATACAGCTCGATCAATGTGTCACAACTGTATGACAAAGGTAACCTTGTAGCATTCACCACTATTAAATGCTTTGTGATTAACCTTACCACTGACAAGATTATTTTGCAGGGAAAAAGAGTTAACAATATTTACATTGTAGATTTGTCTACTCTTTCGGAAAATGAACTCACTTGCCTAAGTGTGTCGGATAATGATCCCCTCCTGTGGCACAAAAGACTTGGTCATGCTAGTCTGAATCAGCTAAACAATTTAGTCTCTAAGGACTTGGTGATAGGGTTACCTAACATCAAGTTCAAGGAAGACAAAGTTTGTGAGGCCTGTGCAAGGGGGAAACATGTAAGATCATCCTTCAAAAGCAAGAAAATGGTAAGCACAACCAAGACGTTGGAACTGGTCCATATGGATCTCTGTGGTCCAATGAGAACCATGAGCAGAGGTGGAAAGAAATATGTAATGGTACTTGTTGATGATTATTCTAGATTTACCTGGGTACTATTTTTAACATCTAAAGATGAAGCATTTGACATGTTTACTGGTTTGTTAGAAAAACTCAGAAATAACTAGGTAATCAACTTGCATCCATTAGGTCTGTTCATGGAACTGAATTTGAGAATGCTAAGTTTGCTGAATACTGTGATGAGCATGGTATAGATCATAACTTCTCTTCCCCTAGGACTCCTCAACAAAATGGAGTAGTTGAAAGAAAGAACAGGACTCTTGAAGACATGACTAGGACTATGCTTCTTTCTAGTAAACTGCCCCATAGCTTCTGGGCAGAGGCTGTAAACACTGCATGTTACATTATCAATAGATGCATGACTAGACCTCTTGTAGAGAAGACTCCTTACTTAAAGGGAGAAAACCAAATATATCCCATCTTAGAGCATTTGGATACACGTTCTTTGTGCACAATAATGGAAAAGACTCCCTAGGTAAGTTTGATCCCAGAAGTGATGAGGGAGTATTCTTGGGATATTCTTCACATAGCAAAGCATATAAAGTGTTTAATAAAAGAATTTTGTATGTAGAAGAAAGTGTGCATGTAGTGTTTGATGAAACTAACATTCTCTCTGAGAGACAGGAACATGAAGATGAAGCCATTGGATTGGTGAAGGATTTGACTAAAGTCTCAACACAAGTTAAAGTGGCACCAAAAGAAGGAACAAGTGATGGAACAAGTTCATCCATTTAGGGCAACCTGACAGGGGGAACTAATCAAATATGAATTGAAAAAAATCCCCTAAAAGAACCTATTCATGACCCTGTTCCTCGGCAAAAAAAACATGGGAGAAACATCTAGCAGACATCAGTTGGTTGTGAAACCTCACAAGTATCAAAGTTCTCATCTTATTGAGAACATAATCACTGATACAACATCTGGAGTCAAAACTAGATCACAATTAAAGAATCTGTGTGCTTTTGATTCTTTCTTATCTCTTATTGAACCTAAAAATGTTGTTGAGGCTTTACAGGATGCAGATTGGGTGAATGCAATGCAAGATTAACTCAATCAGTTCGAGAGAAGTCAAGTCTGACATCTAGTTCCAAGACCCAAGGACATATCAGTTATTGGTACAAAATGGGTCTTTAGAAATAAACTTGATGAAGATAGAACAATTATAAGAAACAAGGCAAAGACTTGTGGTCCAAGGTTACAGCCAAGAGGAGGGTATAGATTATGATGAGACTTTTTCTCCAGTTGCAAGACTAGAGGCAATAAGAGTCCTCATAGCTTTTGCTGCACACATGGAATTCACTCTCCATCAGATGGATGTCAAAAGTGCCTTCCTAAATGGCTACCTGAAAGAAGAAGTGTTTGTGAAACAACCTCAAGGGTTTGAGAGCAAGGAATGTCCTGAGCATGTGTACAAATTAGACAAGGCTCTCTATGGACTCAAGCAGGCTCCTAGAGCACGGTATGAACGACTGTCCAAATTTCTGCTTGAACATGGCTACAAAAGAGGTAAAATTGACAGTACCCTATTCTTAAGGGAAAAAGGTAAGGATCTCCTTATGGTACAAATATATATTGATGACATAATCTTTGGGGCCACGACTGATAAACTAAGTAAGAATTTTGCCAAATTAATGGGGAGTTCATTTGAAATGAGTATGATGGGTGAGCTTAACTTTTTCTTAGGCTTACAGATCAAACAAAGCCCAAATGGAACCATGATCCATCAGTAGAAATATGCAAAAGAGCTGATCAAAAAGTTTAAAATGGATGAATCAAAGGAAATAGACACCCCCATTGCAACTTCCACTAAATTAGATATAGATGAGCCTGGTTCATCAGTTGATCAGAAGTTGTATAGGGGTATGATTGGTTCACTCTTGTATATTACTGCCAGCAGACCTGACATAGTTTTCAGTGTAGCGCTTTGTGCTCGCTTTCATGCCAATCCAAAAGAGTCTCACTTGACTATTGTCAAGAGGATACTAAGATATTTGAAATGCACCACTAATCTATGTCTTTGGTATTCTAAAGTTAGTAATTTCAATCTAGTAGGATATGCTGATGCTGATTATACAGGTTTTCTTGTGGATAGGAAAAGCACCTCAGGTATGGCTCACTTTCTTGGCTCATGTCTTGTATCCTGGGCCACTAAAAAGCAAAATTCAGTGGCCTTATCCACTGTTGAGGCTGAATATGTTGTTGCTGCTTCTTGTTGTGCTGAATTGTTATGGATCAAACAACAACTGGTAGATTTTGGCATTGAAGTTGGTTGTATTCCTATATTCTGTGATAACACTAGCGCTATAAGTATGGCCAAGAACCCTGTTCATCATAAGAGGACTAAGCACATAGATGTTAGACACCACTTCTTAAGAGATAACTATGAGAAAGGATTGATCTCCATCGAATTTTGTGCTACTGATAAACAAATTGCTGACATCTTCACTAAAGCACTGAGTAGAGAAAACTTTGAGAGGAACAGGTTGGAATTATGGAAGATTAAGATCACCTAATAGGTTCATCTCAGAATGCAAAAAAAATGAAAAAAAAGATTTTTTTTTGCTAGGAATTCTGAACTTGTGTAATTATCTAGATTAATTCTTACTCAGCTTCATACTTAATTAGTATACTCCTATGACATGTGCTTATATGACTCACTAATCTCTTACAAACTTTTCTCTATTATAGCATTTGAGGCATGTTCAAGAGACTTCTAAATAAAGAACCCAGTTCATCAGTATGGGTTCATATGAAAGCTAAGGTATGTTTTCTAAACTCTGCACAATTAGAAAGATTAATAATTCAATCATGAGCAAAAGTCATATACTTGTTAAATTCCTAGAAAATTCTATCTGTTAGCATTGAACTAGTTCCGTCTGCCTAGAACTCTAAACCAAAAATTTTGCCTAAAATCTAGGGAAGATAAATCGATCATTCAAAATCTGGAATTTTAGGTTGATTAGACCTCTATTTGACCACTTCAAAAGGTTGCTGTTACCTATTAAATGTGTATTTCTCTTTAAATACACATCATTTCTCCTGCCATCTTTATAATTCCAAACCGTCAAATTTGTTTTCTTCACTTTCACTTGCCGTCTTCTCCAAAACTCTAAATTCCCAAATTCTCTCAAGAAACCAATGATCATGACTAGCCCGCAAGACAATCCTGGAACTCTTCCACCACTATCTCCCTCAAATTCATCCATACCTCCTCTACTTAGTACATCGCCAAAACCTAGACTGCGTAGGGTAAAAATGCTTGCTCGAAAGACTGTAGAGTCTGGGGCTTTGGGGAAGAAATTAAATGAAAAGTTGACGGCAAGACATACCCAAAACATCAGCTCCAGCTCTGATTCTGAATCATATCAATCCGCTACTAAGGGGGAAGGACCTGGGTCTTCTGACTCTGAAAAGACTCAAGAATCTCCATCTAAGGTAATTTCTTCTGTGTCTGAGAATCTAGAATCTAGGTTTATTATGGTTGGGTTTGTTAAGGTCGTAGAAGTACCAGAGTCACAAAGGAGTGGATGTAAAAAGAATTCTGAAAAAGAAAAAGAGAGAGAGGGTACATGTGATGATGAGAGGGGAAATGGGAAGGGAGCAGTTCTTGCTATCTGTGGGGTTGCACAAGAAAGGGTAGAAGAGAGTGGCATGAAGTTAAGGGGAAGTAGTTTTGGGAAAGATGCTGAGGGGTTGGTTCATCTGAGCACACATAGAGATGAACCTGTTTCATCTACTGAAGAGACCCTAGAAGATCTACTGAAAAAGGTTGGGGCAAGCTATGACCCAAAGAAACATAGAACTCCCAAAACAAAAGCCCCCAATGTTCCTACGCCTTCTAAGAAAAGAAAGGCTTCATCCCCAACACCTACTGCCTCTTCATTGTCAAGGGGTAGAGCCACAAGAAGCAGGGTGAAACAGAGTGAAACTGATCTACAAAGGGCTTTAAAAGAGAGTAAGAAAAAGAAAATGGATAAAGGAAAGGAAAAGATTGCAGAATCCTTAGAGCTTGTCGAGGAAGAGGAGATAGAACTGGTCTATCAAGAAAGGGGTACATCGGTGGAGGTTCCTACCCCCAAGCCTAAAAAGCCCAAGACCTCCTCCAAGAAGTCTTCCTCTGTGTTTGAGGCTGTTGAACCTACACTAGCCAAGAGGACACTATCTGCAGTGAAAACCAAACAATCAAAAATTTCTGAAGTTGATGACTGGAGTGGAGAAGAAGAAGAAAATGATTCTGAGAAGGAACAGGATAAGTTTGCCATGTTTGGCAAAAGAAAGATTTTAAAGGGTAGACTGCTGAAAGACCTGGTGGTACCAGGAATGATGAGATTGGTGGATACTTTAGCTGCTCAGGGATGGAAGGACATGGTCCTTCAGATGAATGGTAGGCTAGCTAGAAATGAGCTAATTGAATTTATGGCCAATGTTGCGGTTAAGGATGACATTGTGAGTAGCCCGGTGCAAGGAGTCCAAGTGCAGTTTGATGCAAAGAAACTGGGAGAGATCTTGGACATACCCTCTGAAGGGTTTGATGACTATACAAGGCACAGGTGGCCCTGTCTGGACTCCCTCCCTACTGCTCTTGCAATCACCAGGAGGTTTTGTGATTCAAAAGAGGTGAATGAATCCAAGGCTGTGCAGAAAAGTGAAATGAGGCCTAAGCACAAGGTCTTGTTTGAATTTTTCAACAAGTGTTTATTGCCCAGATAGGAGGGAAGGCAAATTGCTAATTACATGGATCTAGTTCTTATGGAGTGCGTGGAGAGAGGAAAGCAAATCAACTGGCCTGCCTTTATTATCAAGTTGCTAGACAAGGTCATAAATGGCTCCAAGGCCCATGCTACTCCCTATGGCTTTCTTCTAACCATAGTTCTGGACATGCTCAATGTGCCTCTGAAGAAATGGGAAATGGACTCGAGCAAGGATTACTTTGGCATCAATACTCTTATCGCTTGTGAATATGCAGTCACTGCCATCCTAAATGAACCCGGTTCATCTCAGAAGGCACCCGCCAACAGCAAAGTTAGGACTCTAGTTCAGGAATGTGCAGCCAAGGATGCTGAAATAGCTAGGCTCAAGGCTCGTCTGATTGAAGTGGAAACTGAGAGGGATGGTCTCAGAACTAAGCTTGCCAAAGAAAAGGAGAATAATGATGGAATTCTTCATAGCATGCTGATCGCAGCTGACTCAACCTAAGGAAGAGTGGGCGCTAATACTTTTACCCAATAGCGGTATCGGGGTCAATTTTCCACAGGGAGCTTCAATTTGGAGTTGAGTGTTTGTATGGTCTAGGACTATGTTTTAGCTCCTAATTGATCTTCTAACATTTTTGGTTTTCTTTTGATTATCAACTACAATTTATCAACTACAAGTTTAAAGCTAAGTTAGGCTAAGATATAGATTCTAAGTTGTATGCAATATAGAGAAAGGCACTAGGGTCGTGGCATGTACCTAGGTGGTCAACTAACGGGTAGAGATTCCTAATGCAATAATGATGAATATGGGACTTATGCTATAACCGTTACACTTTTGTACCCACTCTCACACCTCTCGATATAGAGAGTAATTTTGCCTAATTGCCTCTCTCGAGACCAATTGGGTAGGCCAATTTGCCCCAGCAACTTATGGTTCAAGTTGGGTAATTACTCTCTCGAGGTTTAACCCGTTAATTGGGACTACCATTCTCATGGGTCCATCCCAATTCCTTGTTGGAATTAATATTCGGGTCATAGACTCTCTTTCTCAAGAAGAGTCAAAACTCACTAAGCTAGACTTAGTGTTTGCAACCACCAAATCTTAATGAAAACATAAGATTAATCCAAATAACAAATACCCAACATCATTCATGCACTAAACAATCACACCCATTAATTACCCACACTAGGGTTGAGCCACAACCCTACCTAATGGGTTTAGCTAGCCATAATAGAAACAGAATTTGAAGAAATAGTAGATGAAATTGACATAATAATTAACTACAATGTTAATCTACTCAAATCCACGTTAATACTAGAAGAAATTGCCCAAAATAGGTTAAAACCATGAAGTCTCGAGTTCAGCTGCTATCTGATAAAAAACCAAAACTGAAAACTACACCCAAAAAGTAAAATGTTCTATTTATACTACACAGGAAAAACCGGACAAAAATACCCCTGAGGGTCTGGCGCGGACCGCGCACAAATGACGTGCGGCCGCATAGGGGTTTGGGTCTTCATATCTTGCTTCTGACACTTGGGGATGCGGACTGTGCAAATGTGACGCGCGGCCGCGTAGGGCATTTCCACGTGGACCGCACTGATTAGGTGTGCGACCGCGTGGGCTTTTGCCTTGAATGACCGAGTTTCTGACACTCTTGGGCGCGGACCGCGTGGAAAGGAGCGTGGACCGCACATCTTGACTTGAAAATTGCATGGTCTCTGAACTATCATGCGCGGCCGCGTGTCAAAGTAGTGCGGACCGTGCAGGTTGACCTGGAAATTGCCCAGCCTCTGAACTCTCCTGTGCGGTCGCATGACAAATCAGTGCGGACCGCACAGGTCATTTTGTTCCCCACTTTAGTTGTCTTTTGCACTTGGCAGATTTCACTCCTTTTTGAGCCGATCTTTGGTATTTGTCATCTTGTCGCTCAAACCTGCAATCAAGCACAACTTGTAAGCATTTTGGGACTAATTTATGGCAGTTAATGCACAAAGCTTAGGTAAGAATGGGTATAAAACATGTAGAAATCACAGTTATCAACTCCCCCAAACTTAAACCTCTGCTTGCCCTCAAGAAAATAAAATGAGACCTACCCCTCAATGGAAAACACCCAAGTAATTCCTGTTTATCCTAAAGTAACCTCAACAAGCATCAATTGGGACTAACAATTGCCCTCAATGCGAATGCATCATTAACACATTTAAACTTTGAAAACTTGTGGATCAAGTGTGACACAAGAGCATCAAGAGTTGACACATTTCATCAAGGAACCTTTCTCAATTTCTTTGGTCATTGTGGAACCCAAACTCACACATCCTCGACTTTCCCTAAGTGAACCTCACCTTTTTAGAGTATTTGCACACAAATCGAGGTGAATGGACTTCTTTGTCATCTCTCACAAAGAAAAGGCCCTAAGTCCGGCTCTATGTACCATATGCTTGCCCCTTATGTAAGTATCCACTAATGTAGGCTTCCCTCAACTCAAGATCATATAGGGCTTTTGAGGAGTCCTTGTGAAGGCTTTGGGTAAAGGTAGGACATGTTTTTGTTCAAATGGGTTCAATCTTCCCTTAAACACTTCTTTTGATTTATTTTGGCACACTTTCTTGACTCAATTGAGTAATTCACTTCTTTCAAGAGGTTAGAGAGACACATTGTCACTCTTTCTTTTGCAATTTAAACCCTTTCTCCTTTTTACCACTCTTCCACACATTTTTCACTTTTTTGTTGTCCTTGGATTCCCTTTTTGGTTCTTGTTCACTTTTGTCTTTCTTTTTGTCTTTTTCTCTTTTTCATTGCCTTCCTTTTCTTTTGCTTTTGTGACTTTTTACCACATTGATGCCTTTCTTGTCTCCCCCCCAAACTTAGACATTTGTCATTTACTCAAGGGAAGATTTGGGTGCCAAGAGAGGGTTTCATTAAGAACGGGTATAGGCTTGTAGCTTGGTTCATGAAAGAAAAAGGTTTAAGGCTCAAAAGGGGTGAACTAGGGATTATTTCATTGGTAGGTCATGAGAATTGTTCAAAGTTTGCATTTTGGATCAAGGAGAGCCTATAATCACGTCTCAAGTCAAGTTCCACCTATGATTTTGCCTCAACAAACATTCAGGGCAAGTTCTAGACCATCGGCTCGGTACTTGGGCTCACGATTCGAATTCTCACTACACATACTCAAGGATTGCCAAAGACAGAGTCGAGGGCCCACAACGACCTTAGATATGATTCAAGCGCACAATGGCCCAAAATGACCACATGATGATTGTTTGATCAACACAAGAGTCTCAAGGCCACAACTTTCACCATCCTAGACACAACATAATGTCTTTGACCATAGGATCAAAGGCAAATGTGCTAGGCCCAAGTGAAGCTTTGCCTGAGCTACCCTTAACTACAAAAACTTGAAAATCAAAAAGAAAAATCAAAAACAGACTCAAACCCTTAAGAAGGTTGTCACGCCATCTATCATTGGGAAGAGCCACCCGGTTCGCACAATACTCTACCATTGGAAAGAACCATGGCATTAAGAAAACCAAGGGCTTATTTCAAATGCCAAAACAAAACAAAAAGGCTACGAGCCTAACTTTGCAACTAAAACGAAAATTTTTAACGAAAAATAGAAAACCAAAATGAAAACCGAATGAATATGTACAAAAGGGGAGTAGAATATACAACCAGGGGGAATGAATATATACATATATTTTAAGAGCATCTAGAATGAACAGTTATATACAAGCCATCTACAACTACGAATGTGCTGAAAGTAAAAGAATATATACAGTAATCGAACAGTCAATCAAAATAGTAGGGCCACACCCCCACAAATAAAAGCTAGCATTGTCCCCAATGCTAACTATCAAAATAAGCACCAAAATGAAATAAAGGATATAGAAAGGCCCCTTAAGCCTCATCCGTCACCCTGTGCTGGTCAGTGGCTCCTAAGTCCTCTGTACTGGTGGGGACTTCAGATTGGTCCCCGGCCTGCTGCTGCTGTGCTGTTGGGACAGGTGCCTGCTCAAGAACTGGCTCATCAACTGGTGGGGCAGTGGAGTGACTCTCCTGAACCGATGTTACCTCAATCACAACTCCCTTAGTGCTAGGGAGTTTCCTCTTCTTCCTCGGCCTCTGCTCCTCCTCATGTACCTGTGCTACTGCTAGCTCTACAGCCGGATCCCCAAATAGTAGGTCAATTGGCAACTGATCTGCCATGAGATTGTCTACATCCACTCTCAACTGTGTCACTGACTCCTTGGAAGCCTTCTGCTTCCTCAGCTTCTTGTGCTCCTGAGCCAATTTCTCCAATGTTTTGCTATGTGCCCCAACCACCTTAGTCAAGGAATCCTGCGTCGCCATCATTTTTTCCTGGTTGGCCAGGATCTTCTTCAGTGCATCCTCAATGGAGGAAGGAATCTCAACAGTAACTGGTGCTCCCTGTGCCTGTACAACAGTGGTCAATGTAGACAACTTGGATGTCGCAGCTGATATCTAATTGTTCAAACTGGCAAGGGAATGGGTGAGCTGGTTTGCGGTGAACCGGTGAGTCTTTGATGAAGGGACTACCAGGTCAGCTGCAATAGAAGGACCAACTGCTGACGACAGACCTTGAGGCAATGCCTCATCAGTAGCAGGAATGGTGGAAGGCTCACTAGGCTGCTCAATGACCGCTGGCTCCTCAGACTGGCCAGGTGCGGTGGAAGTGGATGCCACATTCTTCTTGCCCCTCTTCGGGTTGTCTGGACCCAACTGACTATACCATGAGTACGGGGCCACCGGAGGTACCTTGACATCATATTTCTTTTTCTTCACTTTCAATTCTCTGAAGTACAAAGAGAGTGTGTTTGGGAAGGGGTAGTTTGTTTGGGTCTCATTACCAACTGTAGAAATCACTCTCGACATAATATTACCCACATTCAGAGGGAAAACCGCCATGATAGATGCTACCAAGACAGCACGAGGAAGGGGAATGGAGTGATTATGTGTAGACGGGTCAAGTCGACTACACACGAAAGTCAACCACCCTTTGGCTTCAAAGTTCAGGGTGTTCCTAAAGATATTTTCTTGTGCTTTCAACCAGACTAGGACTGTACCCGGGGCTTCCAAGTGCTCGGCCAACCAAGGACGAACCTCCTCTTTCATTACTAGCTTTTCTAAATATTGTGATTCATCTTCTTCTTCGAACCCCAGGAATCATTCTACGATTTGCCATCAAACACAACTGTCTTGTCCCTCACTTTAGTTGCTTTTGAGTCCCGAACTACATGGTGAACATTGCTGTAGAACTCCTTTACCATATGCTCATTCTCCATCGCAACACGTTCTTTGAAGAAGCTCCAACCCTCTCTAGTGCGGAATTATGCTTGCACATGAGGGTTGAGAGGGACAAGATCGGCATCTATGAACTTCCTTTCCGGAATCAGTTTCCTTTTGGGCCACCACTCCCGGAATATGTGGAAAGCAACCTCACTAACAAACCTGTCTGCCCATGCCTCCGATTTTCTAGTACGCTCTATCCCCCCGACCTGTGGCTCACCTCCCTCAGCATACCCTCCACTCTCCCTTGATAATGAAGTTGTGGGAGATGTGGAGTATTGCTCTTCTTCTCTTGCTACGGACTCATCAGACAAGTCTGAGATGACATTAATCGGCTTCTTGGAGGACGCTACATTACCATGATCCGGGGAAGGGGAATCATGAAGCTGAAATGAAGTGACATGTGGGTGGGGGAAGACTCCGAGGTAATGCTCCGTGAAGGTGCATACTCACTCCCCGTGGAATGAGATGCAACTCTATCAGCTTCCCGAATTATCTTCCAGGTTTTCTTTATCAATTCCCTGGTTTTTGGAGTGAGTTTCACAATCCTCTTGCTTTTCCCCCCTCGGGAGGAACCACCTCTCCCAGGTTGTTTTTCTTTGCCCGCTCATTTTTGAACCATTGTCTGCAAGGAATACATGTCTAACATTGTTAGTAGAAGCACATAAGGTGAAGTAGACAGTTCGGTTGAATGCAAAGAATGCAGACACAGTGACACAGACAGAGGGGCGCGGACCGCACCAAAAGGCACGCGGTCCGCGCAGTATACTGACACCCATACATACCTTTCTGAATAAACCGACGCGGACCACACAGAAATGGTACGCGGCCGCGTTGTTTCAGCGCGGACCGCACAGAAATGGTACGCGGTCCGCGCAGGTGAAATACCCAAATGTTGACCTCTCTGAACTCGTCACACGCGGTCCGCACTGTTTTGGACCGCGGCCGCGCTGGGCTCACACGGACCGCACACAAATGGCACGCGGACCGCGTAGAGAAGTTCATCATCTCTTAACCAGAGTCACGCGGACCACACAAAAATGCTGCACGGCTGCGTAGGGCTAATTTAACTGAGCCGGGTGTTTGTTCAATTAAATCCAATTTTTGTTCACCTTTGTGGGTCCTAAGTGTCCCTACTCAGTTATTTAACAAGATTCCATGCCCATGATTAAACAAAACACACAAAAATCTAAGCTAATAGTTAAACTAAGAAGAAAAAGACAAAAGTAAGAAGTTACACTAGTAAAAAGCAATTAAACAAAACAAAAATTAGACTATGATTGAAATGAATGAGAGTTGTTACCAAGGATTAATAAGATTTCAGCTATGTGCACAATTTGTCTTGATGAACAGTGAAAATAATAGCTCAGGTGTAAATTTTGCGAAAAGGTTAAAATGAGGCCCAAGGCCTCTATTTATAGAAAAGCCCTGGGACCCAGTACCTACCTACCAGCGTAGCCGCACAAAAAGGGACGCGGACCCCGCTGGATTTTGCATCCTACACATTAGTTGTTCAATCCACGCAGACCGCACTGTTTTGGTGCGCGGCCACGTGGGACTTTGTCAGAGAGCATGTAATTCTGGGTCCTCCAACGTGGACCGCATAGAAATGTCATGCGGCCGCGCTGGGTCTTCTGGGCCTTAACCCTTCAGCTGCTCAGACCACACTATTTTGATGCGCGGCCGCGTAGGCAATATTCAGAGACTGACCATTTTGCACTTTTGCCCTGCACTGGTTCAACATTATCCCTGCAACACTTTACAAGCTATCAGCTCAAAAATCCTACTCTACAACAGAAAAACAAAGAAAAAGAAAAAGACAGGGGTTGCCTCCCAAGAAGCGCCTGATTTAACGTCGCGGCACGACGCATGTTACCATCATAGTCATTTCAAATGAATGAGTGCCACCACATGGCTGTCATCAATCTTGCCCAAATAGTGCTTGACACGATGCCCATTGACCCGGAAAACTTCACCATTCTTATTTTTGAGATTAGTGGCACCAAAAGGAGTTACACCAACCACTTTAAATGGACCTCTCCACTTAGACTTCAGCTTGCCCGGAAATAACCTTAACCGGGAGTTGAAAAGAAGAACCATGTCACCAACTTTGAATTCCTTCCATTGGTCATACTTGTCATGAAGGTACTTCATCTTGTCCTTATACAAGATTTGCAAGTTCATTGGTGAAAGTTCATTCATTAAGCATGAAACCTAAACTCATCAAGTTCATTCAATTGCTCAACCCGGAGATTTGCAGCGACATCCCATTCTAAGTTGAACTTTTTCAGGGCCCACATAGCCTTATGTTCCAATTCTACCGGAAGATGACAAACCTTCCCAAACACCAACCGATACGGCGACATACCAATCGGAGTCTTGAAAGCTGTACGATAAGCCCAAAGAGCATCATCCAATTTCTTCGACCAGTCGGTCCTATTTGCATTGATAGTCTTGGATAAAATACTCTTTATTTCACGATTTGACACCTCAACTTGGCCACTCGCTTGAGGATGATAAGGAGTGGTCACCTTGTGATTTACCCCATACTTGGCTAGCAACGAGTCAAAAGCCCGGTTGAAAAAATGAGAACCCCCGTCACTAATGATAGCACGTGGAGTGCCAAACCTCGTGAATATACTCCTTTTCAAGAACGCCACCACACTTCGAGCTTCATTATTTGGCAAAGCTATGGCCTCGACCCATTTCGACACATAATCAACCGCTAGCAAGATGTAGGTGTTGCCACAAGAACTTACGAATGGTCCCATAAAGTCTATCCCCCAAACATCAAAAATGTCAACCTCTAGAATCGTGTTAAGGGGCATCTCATCTTTCTTCGAAATCCCTCCGGCACGTTGACATTCATCACATCTTTTCACAAAGTCACCGGCATCGTTGAAAAAAGAAGGCCAATAGAAACCACAACTCAACACTTTAGACGCCGTTCTCGCCCCGCCATGATGGCCACCATAGGGTGAAGAGTGACAAGCTTCCACAATACTCAATTACTCTTCTTCGGGAACACACCGGCGAATTACACCATTGGTGCAAATTTTGATAAGATACGGCTCATCCCAATAGTAGTCCAAACAATCCCGCTTGAGCTTCTTCCTTTGGTTAGAAGAGAGCTCATACAGAACCACACCAGTAACAAGATAATTGGCAATGTCGGCAAACCATGGAATGTCTAGCATTGAAACCGAGAGGAGTTGTTCTTCCGGAAAAGCATCATTTATCTCAAGGCCATCCAAAGGCCTCCCTTCCTCCTCCAATCGAGACAAGTGGTCCGCCACTTGATTTTCATTACTCTTTCTATCAACAATCTCCAAATCAAATTCTTGAAGAAGAAGCACCCATCTCATTAACCTCGCTTTTGAATCTTTCTTCGTCATCAAGTACCTAAGGGCGGCGTGATCAGTATGAATAATCACTTTTGCCCCCATAAGGTATGGGCGAAACTTCTCCATGGCAAAAACGATAGTAAGCAATTCCTTTTCGGTGACCGTGTAGTTCCTTTAAGCTTCATTCATTGTCTTACTTGAGTAGTACACCGGATGGAACATTTGTCGATTCTTTGGCCCAAGACCGCCCCCACCGCAATATTACTAGCATCACACATGAGCTCAAAGGGCAAGCTCCAATTTGGTGCAGTAATGATGGGGGTAGTCGTCAACTTTTGCTTTAGAAGCTCGAAAGCCTCCATACATCTCTCATCGAACACATATTTGGAATCTTTCTCTAGCAATTTACACAACGGGTTAACTACCTTAGAAAAGTCTTTGATGAATCTTCGGTAAAAACCCGCGTGTCCAAGAAAACTCCTCACCCCTTTGAAATAAGTAGGGGGAGGGAGCCTTGAGATAACCTCAATTTTTGCCTTATAAACCTCAATCCCTCTTTTTTAAATTTTGTGACCCAACACAATTCCTTCTTCTACCATAAAATGGTATTTCTCCCAATTGAGAACCAAGTTTGTGTCTTCGCATTGGGCCAACACACGATCCAAGTTTTGCAAGCATTCACCAAATGAGTCCCCAACCACACTAAAATCATCCATGAAGACCTCCAATATGTCCTCCACCATGTCGGAGAAGATTGCCATCATACATCATTGGAAGGTCGTCGGTGCATTACATAATCCAAATGGTATTCGAGAGAAGGCAAATGTGCCATAAGGACATGTGAAGGTTGTCTTTTCTTGGTCTTCTGGTGCAATGAGAATTTGGTTATAGCCTGAATACCCATCCAGAAAACAATAGAAAGCCCGGCCCGCAAGATGATCAAGCATTTGGTCCAAGAACGGCAATGGGAAATGATCCTTTCTAGTCACCTTGTTCAACTTCCGGTAGTCCATGCATACCTTCCAACCCGTCACAGTACGAGTCAGAATAAGTTCATTGTTGTCATTGGTCACCACCATCGTTCCTCCCTTCTTTGGCACACATTGTACCAGAGAAGTCCACGAACTGTCAGAAATTGGATACACCACACAGGCATCAAGCCACTTGATGACTTCCTTTTTGACTACCTCTTGCATGGCCTCATTGAGTCTCCTTTGATGTTCAATAGAAGGCCTAGCATCCTCCTCCAATATTATCTTATGCATGCAAAATGCGGGGCTAATACCCCGAATATCCGCCAAGGTCCATCCAATCGTCCGTTTGCACTTTTGAAGAACCGCCAAAGTGGCGTCAACCTGCACGTTAGTCAAGCAAGAAGAACGAACAACCGGTAAAGTGAAATTAGGACCAAGAAATTCATACCTGAGGTGAGGAGGAAGTGGTTTCAACTCCAACACCGGTGGCTCCTTAATAGATGGCTTGGTGGGTAGAGTTTTGTGATTTTCAAGATCAAAAGATAACTTCCTCGGTTCATAAGAATATGAGCCCATGCCATGTAATGCGTTCACACACTCCACCCTTCTAGCATCATCATCAACATCCATGTTCAATAGCACGGCCTCAAGTGGGTCCTCAACATTTGCCATTGCGCTTGTGTCATCCACTGTCACCGCCGTGACAATGTCAACAAATGAACATACCTCGGTGCTATCCGGTTGCCTCATTGATTTGCACACGTGGAACACCACCTTTTTATCTCCAACACGGAAGGTCAATTCTCCCACTTCCACATCAACCAAGGCCTTCCCCGTAGCTAGGAAGGGCCTTCCAAGAATGATAGGCACCTCGAAATCCACTTCGCAATCCAAGATCACGAAATCGGCCGGCAATATGAACTTATCAACACGAACAAGGACATCATCAATAATCCCCAAAGGCCGCTTCATTGACTGGTCCGCCATTTGAAGCCTCATAGAAGTTGGACGAGGTTGTCCGATACCCAAGGTCTTGAAGACCGAATATGGCATGAGATTGATACTTTCCCCCAAGTCACATAGAGCTTTTGCGAAATCGGCACTTCCAATGGTACATGGTATTGTGAATGCTCCGGGATCCTCAAGTTTCGGAGCCATAGAATGCACAATTGCGCTCACTAGATGGGTCATCTTGATTGTCTCACACTCCATTGATCTCTTTTTTGTAACCAAATCTTTCATGAACTTTGTGTATCCCGGCATTTGCTCGAGTGCCTCCACCAAAGGCATGTTGATAGTCAAACTCTTCATCATTTCAATGAATTTTGTAAATTGGTTGTCACCCTTTTTCTTGGCCAACCTTTGAGGATATGGCGGAGGAGGTCTAGGCAAGTGTGCCTTGGCTTTTGGCACGACCGGTTCGGGCATATCAATGACGTGTTCCCTAGACGTGTTCACGGCCTCTTGAGTCTCCTCCTCACCCTCATCAATTTCAATTCTCACATTATCACTTGCACTTTGTTCAACAACATCATCAACTACCAACGAGATCTCATCATTTCGTAACTCATCTTCATCTACCTTAACTTGGTTTCCTCATGAGGCATGCACATCACCGCCTCTTCCACTTCACGTTGTCACTGACATCACATAATTATTGTGCCCACCCTTGGGGTTTACTACCGTATCACTTGGAAGAGCACCCTTTGGGCGAGTATTTAACGACAGAGAGATTTGGCCTAATTGCACTTCCAAGTTCCGGATAGATGTGTTATGCGAAGCTAATTGGGCCTCGGAATCTTGGTTCTTTTTCATCATCTGCAAGATTGGGCCTAATTGCATGCTTTCAATTCTCCCCATCTCGCTTCCAGACGAACTCGGACCTTGAGAAGGAAAGGGGGTGGATTGTTCGGTTGTTGGTACATGGGGCCCTTTTGAAAACCTTGCCCCCGGTTGCCTTGGTTCCCGCCATTGTTCCACCCTCCTTGATTGTTGTTGTTGCCCCAATTATTGTTATTACCATGCCAATTTCCTTGGTTTCCTTGATTACCCCAATTGTTGTTTTGGTTGTTGTTATTCCAATTACCTCCGCCTTATTGTTGATTTCCCCAATTACCTTGAGGACGCTATTGTTTGTTTGAGGAGTTACCTCTATTCCTTTGATAGTTGTTGACATATTGTACCTCTTCGCTTTGGTCCTCATAGCACTCATTTGAATAACCACCACCATCATTGTTGTTGTCATATTGTTCACAATTACCTTGAGGTTGTTGCCCTCTTTGCCTCCTTTTCAACATAGAAACACCTTCCATTGCGTTGACTTGGCACGGGTTTTGGACTTGTTTCAATTGCGCCTTTCCCAATTGATTCATAGTTGTTGTAAGCTCGGCTATAGCTTGGCCATGATCGTGCAATTCCTTGTGCAAATGGATGACCGTGGGGTCACCTTGGGGCACGTTTGCTCGGCTTTGCCATGCCGAAGAGGTGTCGGCCATTTCATCAAGTACATCACATGCCTCTTGGTAAGAAAGTTTCATAAAGTTCCCTCCGGCCAATTGGTTCACAATGCATTGATTTGTGGTGTTGATGCCCCGATAAAAGGTTTGTTGAATCATAGCCTCGGTCATGTCGTTATTAGGGCACTCTTTCACCATTGTTCTATATCTTTCCCATATCTCATGCAAAGGTTCCGTTGGCTCTTGCTTGAAAGCTAGAATTTCATCCCGAAGAGCTGCCATATGACTTGGAGAGAAGAACTTGGCAATATATTTGTCCGCCAATTCATCCCATGTTGTAATAGAATGATTGGGGAGCCTTTCTAACCAATTCAATGCTTTACCCCGAAGAGAAAACGGGAAAAGCCTCAATCTCAACGCATCCTCGGACACGTTTGTCTGCTTGCTACCCCAACATGTATCCCTGAACCCCTTCAAGTGCTTGTAGGCATTTTGATCGGAGGCACCCGTGAAATAACCTCTTTGCTCGAGCAAGGTCAGCATAACATTTGTGATTTGAAAGTTCCCCGCCCGAATTCGAGGAGGAACAATAGCACTGGCGTATCCTTGATTCGGTAGAACTCTGGGAGCCACTCTCGGCAGTGCCGGAGGACGGTCTGGAATGTTGTTGTTCTCATTTGCATTTATATTGACATGTCGGCCTCTCTGTGGAAGTTGAGGTAAGACCTCATCTTGTTCTAGATCCTCTACCTCCTCCCCCGCTATCACATTGCCGAGAGGGTCATTTGCATTAAGAGCCATTGTACCTGATTGATCGACACAAACAAAGTCAGTAAATAAGAAGGAAAGAGAAGCAAAACACAATACTAGCTACACAAATAGTCAACACCGTAAAGCTCCCCAGCAATGGCGCCAAAAAGTGATCACAACGGACTCAACTTAAGGAAGATTGGGCGCTAATACTTTTACCCAATAGCGGTATCGGGGTCAATTTTCCACAGGGAGCTTCAATTTGGAGTTGAGTGTTTGTATGGTCTAGGACTATGTTTTAGCTCCTAATTGATCTTCTAACATTTTTGGTTTTCTTTTGATTATCAACTACAATTTATCAACTACAAGTTTAAAGCTAAGTTAGGCTAAGATATAGATTCTAAGTTGTATGCAATATAGAGAAAGGCACTAGGGTCGTGGCATGTACCTAGGTGGTCAACTAACGGGTAGAGATTCCTAATGCAAGAATGATGAATATGGGACTTATGCTATAACCGTTGCACTTTTGTACCCACTCTCACACCTCTCGGTAGAGAGAGTGATTTTGCCCAATTGCCTCTCTCGAGACCAATTGGGTAGGCCAATTTGCTCAAGCAACTTATGGTTCAAGTTGGGTAATTACTCTCTCGAGGTTTAACCCATTAATTGGGACTACCATTCTCATGGATCCATCCCAATTCCTTGTTGGAATTAATCTTGGGGTCATAGACTCTCTTTCTCAAGAAGAGTCAAAACTCACTAAGCTAGACTTAGTGTTTGCAACCACCAAATCTTAATGAAAACATAAGATTAATCCAAATAACAAATACCCAACATCATTCATGCACTAAACAATCACACCCATTAATTACCCACACTAGGGTTGAGCCACAACCCTAGCTAATAGGTTTAGCTAGCCATAATAGAAATAGAAATTGAAGAAATAGTAGATAAAATTGACATAATAATTAACTACAATGTTAATCTACTCAAATCCACGTTAATACTAGAAGAAATTGCCCAAAATAGGCTAAAACCATGAAGTCTCGAGTTCAGCTGCTATCTGATAAAAAACCAAAACTGAAAACTACACCTAAAAAGTAAAATGTTCTATTTATACTACACAGGAAAAACCGGACAAAAATACCCTTGAGGGTCTGGCGCGGACCGCGCACAAATGACGCGCGGCCGCGTAAGGGTTTGGGTCTTCATATCTTGCTTCTGACTCTTGGGGACCGCACAAATGCGATGCGTGGCCGCGTAGGGTGTTTCCATGCGGACCACACTGATTAGGTGTGCGGTCGTGTGGGCTTTTGCCTTGAATGACCGAGTTTCTGACACTCTTGGGCGCGGACCGCATGGAAAAGAGCGCGGACCGCGCATCTTGACTTGAAAATTGCATGGTCTCTGAACTATCCTGCGCGGCCGCGTGGCAAAGCAGTGCGGACCGTGCAGGTTGACATGGAAATTGCCCAGCCTCTGAACTCTCCTGTGCGGCCGCGTGACAAATCAGTGCGGACCGCACAAGTCATTTTGTTCCCCACTTCAGTTGTCTTTTGACACTTGGCAGATTTCACTCCTTTTTGAGCCGATCTTTGGTATTTTTCATCTTGTCACTCAAACCTGCAATCAAACGCAACTTGTAAGCATTTTGGGACTAATTTATTGCAGTTAATGCACAAAGCTTAGGTAAGAATGGGTATAAAACATGTAGAAATCACAGTTATCACATGCTGAGTCTTTTCCAAACACAAACCCAACCCTCTAGTTCCTCCAAGTCTTAGGACTCCTGAACTTGTTCAGTACCTCAGTGACCCAGATTAGGGATGTTTCTATCTTCTTCTTTTTTTATCATGGTTTGAATGTTTTTCTTTCTTTTTGTGGATTGTTGGTGGAAACATAGATCTATCAATGATAACTACTGTTTTGCTCTTATTCAATGTTTAATATTACCTTGATAGTTTAAATATGTTTGCTTGATTACTGATGATTGCACCATGATTGCACTTGCAGTTGCCCCAGTGGCCATGAGTACTTATTAAAATCTAGGTATCACACTTTGTATGCAACCTTTCGATGATGCCATAAGGGGGAAGAGACATTATGCTTTACACATTCTGAAAATAAGTGATATTTATAACCTAATTAACCCGGTTCTTGATGATAAGTGAATTTTCTAAGTTTAGTATTGATGGTTAAGCTGAGTTCTTATAGGTTCCAAATCAATAAAAAGCACAGAGTTTGTCATCATCAAAAAGGGGGAATTTGTTGGCCCAAGAACATGTGAAGTTTTGAAAAATGACAAAAAAAACTCAGTCATGGACCAGGTCCATCTTGTGAAGCACATTCATGATCAACCTATACATGTGAGATGTACGTGAAGGAGATAAGTCCTATTGATCAGGCAGCAATATCTCCTGTTATGATCGAAAAGGTTGCATATTGGATAAGGGGAGAAAGTCTCCTTATATGAAGAGAACACAATCTAGGATGAAGATATTGTTAGAGTTTGAGATCATCATGAACTCTTCTACGATAGGAAAGCAGCAATTGAGTTCCAATCAAACTCTGATTACTAACCTATTAAATGTCAGTATTGTTCTCTTTTATACGTAATGCACATACACAGAAGTCAACAAAATTGAGATCAAAAGAGCAAGGCGATTTTGAAGCAATTTATGTGTGATTTGAGTGTGCACTCCTAAAGCTACTTGAACGAGATAGAAGAACCAGTTCCATTGTGTCTATCTTTTATTCTAGTTCAATTGTAGTAGGTGGTTTAAAGTTGTACCTTTCAGCTTTCATAGAAGAAATTGTATTAGCTACCTAGAGTGTTCAAGTTATAGCTAACTTGAAGTTGTCGCAACAGTTGAGGTTGTGTGCCACAACGAGATTAGAGTTAATCCTTAGGTTTACAAAGAGTTTTTGTAAATGCTGTTTTGGCTCAGTGATTATAGTGGAAGTTTGGGAGAATCCTACTGAGTAGTAGGTCGTAGTTTTTTTCACCTTTTGAGCCAGGTGTTTTCCACGTAAAAATCTCTCTGTTCCTTATTTTCTGTATTTATTATTTTGCAAACATTAGTAGTTGGAATATATAGAAGAACTAGGTTCTTCTATAGTTTAGTTAAGCGAAAATTGGGTACTACACAAATCCCCCCCCCCTCTTGTGTAGTATTGACGCTTAAAACATCACAACCCTAGGATGGAACTGCTTTGATACCACTTTTGTCACGACCCAAAGCAATGGGCCATGACGAGTGCCCGAGTTTTACCTGTCGAACACCCCTAAGCATACGTCTAAAATATAAGCATGAAATAACTATAGGTCATGTATAACATTAGGCATTAAACTACTACATCATGTGAATGATATACACGAGAAAACATGCCCAAAAGACATATATACAGATATATACAGAATATGATAGGGTGAGCCGACAAGGCCACATACTATCTAACTATACATGACTGTTTACATACATCTAATAGAGTGTACAACTGTATAAAGGATGGGACTAGGCCCCGTCATACCCATATATGTATACCAAAATGTTGTACCAAAACCCAATAGCAGCTCCGAATCAAATGGAGCATACCAACTCTCGTTAGGTAAGGATCCTAAGAAGGGGGACCGTCAGCCTGTCTACATGCACCTGCAGGCATGAAGCGCTGGCCCCCAATAAATAGGGGCGTTAGTATGAATAATGTACCGAGTATGTAAGGCATAAAAATTAGTATATAAAAGACATAAAAGAAACATGAAGTAAAGGACTCAACCCATAAGTCTGAATAGCTCTATGAATCATGAAACATTTATAATGTTATTTATATGCATATAAATATCATATCATGCAAAGGTATATGCGTACATAACATCGTCAAGCCTTTAAGGGCATCCCATCATATCATCTCGACCTCAGTGAGCAAATTCATCAACGTATACCAACTGATCAGGTGGTGGTGCATATATACCACCGTAACCTTTACCCATACCTATATACATATAATATATATGTATATAACACCATCTGGTCATGAGTCAATGTACATGTATAAATTAATGCAATGCATAAGAAGTAAGTCAATAAGATCTCTCATAATGTCATAAGATCAATATGTCTTCGGTTAATATCACGAAATAAACTTTATCAACTTACGTATTTCCTGAAACCCTTGAACAGACGATATAATAATAGGACATATGGGGAATAAAGAACATAGGCAACCCTAGTACTTATAAGAATAGAGTCATTTATGAATGTTGCACATTTTCTCGTTTCGTTTGTATTATATGGATCATGCCAAAAGGAAAGAAATGATAGCCTTAACATACCTTATAGAAATATGTCCAACAACAATGCTAAACTCAGCTCACTGTATAGAAAGTAGGTGTTTTATTAACTATGAAGTACCTTCCAAAACTCAAACTACCAAGAAAAAGAGAGGCGGTATAATGATACTTACGTCGTAGGGATCTTTCTAATGTTATCGCTTCTTGATTTCGTACCCAGGAGGTTAATCCCTTTTGAAACCCTTATAGAAAGCTTAAGGTAAGTTTATGGTCTTATTTTTGTCAAGTTCTGGGGGAAAATGAAGAAATATACGACATAAGGCATATATATATATATATATATCCACTTTTGAAAAAGTCAAAGAAGTGCTAGCTTGGCACCTTAGCATTCACCCTTATTCCGATGCTTATATCTTTTTATCCGGATATCGTATGAACGAATGATTAAGAGCATTGGAAACTACATTCCAAGAACTTAAATTTTGTATATAATATGTCCCAAGAAGACTTCATATAGAGCACAAAATGTATTGCTCAAAAAACTTCGTTACAAGGAAAATCCTTAGTCGGTTTTTTGGCAACTTAAATCCGATTTTTACCAAACTTTATATTTTATATAGAAACATTATATATAATTATATTATGAGTCTCATTTAAATCATAACTAACAATTCTCATATTTGTTATATGTCACCTTGGGACGCACATGGTGTTATAGTATGAAGGTGGAGTCTTAGGCATTGGTGCCTTAGCCTTTTGCACTACCGGCTCCGGTATGTCAATAATGTGTTCCCTAGATTGGTTCACCTCCTCTTGAGTCTCTTCAACACTATCATCAATATCAATCCGGACTTCATCATTAGGTTGCACCATGTTGTTTGGGATCTCTTCTTCTTGTATCACTTGATCATCATCAACATGTTGCCTTTGACTTGAGGTGGGTGAATTCCCCTCTTCCACTTCTTGTGGTAACCTCCATGGCATGCCCAATATTGTTACCACCCTTTGGGTTTACAACCGTGTCACTTGGTAGTGCCCCCTTACGATGAGAATATAGAGCTTGAGAGATTTGCCCCACTTGAACTTCTAAGTTGCGGATTAATGTGTTGTGTGAGGCAAGTTGGGCATCCTAATAAACATTCTTTTCCATAATTTTCTTGAACATACTTTCAGTACACCCCATCTTATTATTTGAAGAACTTGGACCATGGGAAGGATAATGAGGTGGGTTGCTCAGTTTTTGGTACATCAGGGGCCTTTGAAAACCCGACCCTCGGTTGTCTTGATTGTTGCTCCATCCACCTTGATTGTTACCTACTAAATTTCCTTGGTTGTTTCCACTCCAATTTCCTTGATTTTTTTTGTTATGCCAATTCCCTTGATTATTGTTTCCATTCTAATTTCCTTGATTGTTAGAATTCCAATTGCCTTGATTGTTTTGAGGTCGCCATTGTTGTTGGCTTAGTCCTTGGAAGTTGTATTATTTCCCTTGAAAATTGTTCACATATTGCACTTACTCTTCTTGTTCATTATAGGACTCATCTATCTTAAAACCACTATCTTCTTGCACATAGTTCTCCACTCGAGTTTGCACTTATGGAACCTTGGTCCTTCTCTGTTCAACATCATGTTCACTCCCTCCATAGCATGAACTTTCTTAGGAGCTTGCACTTGACTATGTTAAGTCTTTTCTAGTTGATTCATGGTACTAGTCAATTTGGAAATGGCTTGCCCATGGTCATGAAATTCTTTGTAAAAGTGGATCATATTCGGATCGCCTTGTGGAACATTGGCTCGAGATTGCCAAGCCGATGATGTTTCCGCCATCTCATCCAAAATCTCACTCACTCCGCATAAGGTAATTCACTACACATTGGTTGGTTGTGTTAATCCCATGATAGAATATTTGTTGAATCATGTTTTCCATCATATCATTGTTGGGAAATTCCTTGGCCATAGTTCTATAACACTCTCATATCTCGTGTAGTGGTTCATTCGGCTCTTGCTTGAATCCAAAATCCCATCTCGAAGTGTAGCCATGTGTCCGGGAGAGAAAAAATTAGTAATGAAATTTTCCGCCAACTCATCCCAAGTGTGAATTGATTGGTCCGACAACTGTCCAACCAATCTAAATCTTTCCCCCGTAGAGAGAAGGGAAAAAGCCTTAGCCTCAATGCATCCTCGGAGACATTCGTTTTCTTGCTCCCCCAATAAGTATCCACAAACCCCTTCAAATGTTTATAAGCATTTTGAGTTGGAGCACCGATGAAGACACCCTGTTGCTCAAGTAAAGTGAGCATCACATTGGTAATTTGGAAATTGTCCGCCCTAATATGGGGGGGGGGACTATTGCAGTAGCATATCCTTCATTAGGTAATACCCGGTGTAGAGCCTCTCATGGTGGAGGTTGGGGTGGAGCGGGAACATTGTCATGAGGCACCCGACCTCTTCAATTGGCTTGAGGTTCAAGAGGTACCTCCTCAACTTGCTCATCCTCGCCGTCCACATCCCCCAAAGGCACATTTCCGAGATCATTGTTTTGCCGCCATAGTTGTACCTAAAATTTCTCACACATGTTAGTAACGCGGAAAGAAAAGAAGATATTCCAAAAAAAACCCAAATATATAACTAACACCATTTTAAATCCCTGGCAATGACGCCAAAAGTTGATCCACATCAGGTCCGCACTCCATAGTGAGTGGAAACAGTCATTAGAAAAATAGTACCTAACAAGAGTCGGGATCGATTTCCACATGGAGCTACAATTAAGGGTATACACTTGACGAAAGAAAATGGAACAACTAAATTGCACTTCCAAACAATTGGTTTTGATTTCTAATTCTAGTTTTACTCTAACAATTATAAGCAAAGAGATGAAATTAAAAAGCGAATGATTGTTTTTGGTATTTTTCCAAATAGATAAAAATCTTAGGGATGTGACCTTAACCTAGGTGTTCGCCTAATGGGTTAAATACGTTAACACTTATTTTGTTGATTAGGGTGTATTATAGCTCTCAACTCTATGTTACCTACTCAATACCTCTCTATCATAGAGTGATTTTTGCCCAATTTTTCTTTCTCAAGCGCAAATGGGTCTCAAACTAAATAGTTGATATGAGCTCAAGT